>NC_092782.1:30124585-30427615 GCF_047496795.1 Chiloscyllium punctatum
AATGACCGTGGAGTCACCACAGGGCTCCTTTCTGCTGGCCGATGGAGGGCAAGTGAATAGACTTTTAAAAGGACACTGGTAGACTTCCACATATAGGAGGAAGAAGAGAATCTCTTAGCTAGCAGAGTGGATTTAGGAGTTTCAACCATGAGACTACATATCTATTGTGAATATTCTAAGCTAGAAATTTGGTGTGGGTTTATGGTTTTGTCAATTAATTCATTGGAAAATAACCTTTTCTACAGTTTAATACATTAGCTGTTTATTAAATAATGTTTAGCCAATTATGACTTTAGCTTGGTTGTTACAGTAAAATTCTTATAACAGTGAAATCTTGTGCAGTTCTTTTCCCTGAGCCATTTAGAAATGCTCTTTTACAAAGTCACCAGTCTTTGCAAGGATCAAAACAAAGATTTGGATTTGCAGAATAGGACAAACAATTTTATCTTCTTAACTAATCCATTTGATGTATTGAATGAATAGCACAGAAGCTAACAAGAGAATTCAAATGAGATTAATTTGGTGCTAAATCATTTACAAAAAAAAAGAAAATTAAGGAGTAGGAAAGAAAGAATGGATCAAGACAGCCTGGAGAGGCAAAATAATTAGCAAATAAAAGTAATTAATTGTGTTATATCTCTAACAAGAATTAAAAACTGAACAAATGAGATATCACAGATAAGCAGTTTGACAATAAATAAGGTTTAAATTTAAAAAGACTGAAATAAATAAGCCTTAACTTTCTGTAGAAAATTTAGTTTGTATCTATCATGCTGCTGGAGGAACTTATTGTTCAATGCAGTTGAATACTGAATCAAGCAGCAAGATACCATTTTTGCAAAACTCATAACAGAGCAACTCACCTTGGACGTCAACTTCTAGATTTTCATGTTTAGTGCAGGTCTGCTCCTTGTCAGAATTTGCAGTGCCACTTGCTCATCAATAACAATGAACACCATTCATCTCAGTGCTATTGACAGTAAATTCTGCCCGTGGTTTTACAGTCATTGCTGTGGTCCTGATGAAAAATGGCCATTTTATTGTGCAAACCTTTCAAAGGTTATTCATTATAGCTTTATTCTGAACTGGGAAAGGTCTGAGTTATGATCCTTAGAACATCTGATTTACTCAAGAAAAGTCACTTCAGATTAAACTCTGTCAGCAAAAACGATTCAACTGAAATACAGTGAGTATTGGTTAAATGCATATATTTGACAATAAAAATAAAATTAGAAGCTTAATAGCTTTTGACATTGGCTATTTCTTTAAATTGTTTTGAACATTAAGGGTATCAGTATTAGGGAGGGGCAAGAAATATGTTCAATCTATCCTTAAGGTATGTCACATTTTTTTAACAGAGAGATCTGCATTTTACTTAACTGTAAAATATATTTAAAATCTTCCAGATATTAACCATATTGCTTATGCCATCCATGAGTCACGGTTCATTATACCTGAATTATATTTGGGCAATAATTAGACTTGTATTTCATACACATTATGACTCACATTGGTTATGGGAGGCTGCAAGAACTTCTTCTAAGTGTTTTCATCAACCAGCTCAGATATATTTTGATAGACCTTGGCAAAAAAATGTTGAATCTGGACCTTCTGTCCCATAGACAGAGGCATTACCATCACACCACAAATTTTAAATATGTTTAACCAACCTGTTAATGAACACCTTTTGGGGTGGTGTGACATGAGTCAAGACCTTTTAGCCCAGAAGTAGGGATAAAGAACTGCTTGAAATGCTTTCTTCTATGTTGTAAAATTCTGTGATTGATTGTTAATTGCTAATTTTAACAAAGCTGTTTATTAAATTGGATGGATTTCATGCTAGTACTGAAGTCCACCTTTGCTTCCTCACTGGTCTTGCTTCCATGGCTCTCTCAAACTGCTTTCATCCCTGCTCTATTTTTGTTTCTCCATATGCACTTCTATTCATTCCCTTTTAATTATTTTAAGGTAATTTTGAAGCCACCTTTATATTAATGTAAGAAAGAATTGCAACTTCTGTTCAGGAGGCAATGATATGGTGGTACTCTTGCTAGACTAGTAGGCCACTAGTAAGACATGGGCTTGAATCCCACCAGAGCAGAAGTTGGAATTCATTTTTTTAAAATCTGGAATTAAAATTATAGTGATGACTATTTTATGTTGATTGACATTGAAAAACTCATCTTGCTTGCTAATGTCCTTTAGGAAAAGTGGGATTTGCTATCCTTATTTTGTCTGGCCTACATGTGACACCAGATCAACAGCAAAGTGGCTAACGTGTCTTATAGTCTAAACTCCTTAATTGTCCTTTAATAATGCCAAGCAAGCTACTCAATTGTATAAAACTACTGAAAAAAAACCTCAAAAAAGGAATCTGGCGCCAAGCTATGTACCAGAAATGCCAGTTACAAGCTAAAAACAGGTGATTGACACACATATTACAAAACCCCAAAATAGGGTAGATGTGCAAGTGTAGGGAGGGGGAGAGAGAGAGAGAGAGAGAGAGAGAGAGACAGACCGGCAAAGAGGGAAGGTCTCGGGAAACAAGCAATCACCTTCTTGGGAGAAGACCAGGGATTCACCTACATGAGACAGATGGAAGAATAAAAATTGTTATCACCAAAGACTGCACAATGTCAGTGACAAACACTCTCCACAAGACCCTCACCCCAACTCCTCCATCCCATAGGACAGAATTGGGATCAGGAAAGTATTCTCGACTCTCACCGTTATGTGGTTTCCTTGGGTTGAATTATTTAATATGTCATACTTAAACGGCTCTTTCTTAACAAATCAAATAGATTATTGAAGTTGCTTTCTGCCTATATTCGCCAAGATGTGGAGGTACAGGTGTTGGACTGGGTGGACAAAGTTAAAAATCACACAATAGCAGGTTACAGTCCAACATGTTTGTTTTTAAGCACTAGCTTTTGGAGCACTGTTCCTTCATCAGATAGATTGTACTTCCAAATAAACCTGTTGGACTATAACCTGGTGTTGTTTTTTTAACTTTGCCTATATTTGGTAACCATGATCACAAATCCCTCCCCCCCAAAAAAAATCAACAATCCCCATCTCAGCTGATGAATTAGTGCTCCTCCATGTAGAACAACACTCAGAGGAATCACTGAATGCTGCATGGGTGAAAAATGTACTCTGGATGGGGGACTTCAATTTCCATCACAAAGATTGTTACACCTGAGCAGGCTGGTTGAGTCCTAAAGGACATAGCTGCTATGCTTGGTCTGTGGCAGTGGGTAAAGGAACCAGAATTTAGGAAAGACATAGCTGGCTTCATATTCACCAGTTTATCTCTCTCCACAGTCCTTATGGAGACAAAATCTCATCTTCACCTCCATCATGTGGTATGGCACCACCACCATGCTAAATAGGTTTTAATTAATGTAGTTTTCAAATAGACCTATCAACTCTAGTACCAGCAGCAGTACCAGAATTGTATTACAACAAAGCCTGAAGACATCACAGCCTGGCTTATACCCGACTCTGCCAACACCATCAAGCCAGGGGATCAACTCTGGTTTATTAACATGGATAGAAGATAGATTGACTACTAGTTTTATGATGTGGAGACAGACAGCCAAACCAAATCAGCCTTTCTGTTTCTATTGGCCTCATGGTAAAATAAACCATCAAAGGCCCCTTATACTTACACCAATGGTTCCTAACTAGACTTTTGAATCACCAATCTCAGACTTTGTTAATAATTAATTCCAAATACCAGTTTTGTATCTCAAACCACAGACTTAATTATTTATGAAATATACATTAACTTCAGCAGATGAGAAATTAAACACAGTAAACTGATTAATCTGAACCACAATCGGCAGATCAGATCTAAACTCTGCATCCTGTATCATCCAGTCGGGAATGATGGTGGATGATTAAACAACTCGCTGGAGGAGGAGGCTCCACAAATATCCCCATCCTCAATGATGGAAGAGCCCAGCGCATCAGTGCAAAAGATAAGACTCAAGCAGCCAAGTGGATGATCCATCTCAGCATCCTCCAGTGATCCCCAGCATCATAAATGCCAGGCTTCAGACAATTTGATTCCCTCCATGCGATATCAAGAAATAGTTGGAGATACTGGATACTGCAAAGGTTACAGGCACTGATAAAATTCCAGCAACAGTACTGAAAACTTGTCTTCAGAACTTGCCACTTCCCGAGCCAAGCTTTTCCAGTACGGTGTTTTAGCACAGTCCTCACAATCTGTCCCACCTCTCAATCTTCTTTCCCAACGATCGACTCTACCCTCCTCTCCGAGCTATCACCTTTTACCCCTTCCTCCATCCACTTATTGCACTCTCAGCTACCTTCTCCCCAGCCCCCTTCCCCCTCCCATTTATTTCTCCACCCTCGAGGCTCTCAGCCTCATTCCTGATGAAGGGCTTTTGCCTGAAACGTCAATTTTCCTGCTCCTTAGATGCTGCCACTCTAATCTTGTTCCAGTACAGTTGCAACACTGGCATCTACCCAACAATGTGGAATATTGCCCAAGAATGTCCTGTACATAAAAAACAGGATAAATCCAACCTGGCCTATTACAACCCCATCCGTCCACTCTCAATCATCAGTAAAGTAATGGAAGGTGTCATCAACAGTGCTATCAAGCAGCAGCTGCTCAGCAATAACCTGCTCAATGATGCCCAGTTTGGGTTCTGCCAAGATCACTCAATTCCTGACCTCATTACAGCCTCGGTTCAAACATGGACAAAATAATTGAATGTCAGAGGTGAAGCGAGAGTGACAGCTGCTGACATCAAAACTTCATTCGACCAAGTGTGGCATCTGGACTCAATGGGTTTCTGGGCAAACTCTCTGCAGGTTGGAGTCATACCTGACACATAGGAAAATGGTTGTGGTTGTTGGATGTCAGTTATCTCAGGTCCAGAATATCTCTGTAGGAGTTTCTCAGGGAGTTGTCACAGGCCCAACCATCTTCAGCTGCTTCATCATTGACCAACCCTCCATCATAAGGTCAGGAGCGTGGATGTTTGCCAATGATTGCACAATGTTCAGCACCATTCATGACTCCTCAGATATTGAAGCAGTCCATGTCCAAATATAACAAGATCTGCACAATATCCAGGCTTGGGCTGACCAGTGGTAAGTCACATGCTCACCACACAAATGCCAGGCTATGACCATCACCAATAAGAGACAATCTAACCACAGTCCCATGGCATTCAATGGTGTTGCTATCACTGAATTCCTCATTATCAACATCCTTGGGGTTATCATTGACCAGAAACTCAACTTGACTCACCATTTAAACACATTGGCTAAAAGAACAGGTCAGAGGCTCGGAATACTGTAGTAAATAACTCATCTCCTGACTTCCCAAAGCCTGTTCAACATCTACAAGGTCAAGTCAGGAGTGTGATGTAATACCCCTGCTTGCCTGGATGAGTGCAGCCCCAACAACACTCGAGAAGCCTGACATCATTCAGGACAAAGCAGCCCATTTGATTTGACACTACATCTACAAGCATGCACTCCCTCCACAACTGACACTCAGTAGCAGCAGTGTGTACTAACTTCAAGGTGTATTGCAGAAATTCACCCAAGAGCCTCAGACAGCACCTTCCAAACCCACGAGCACTTCCACCTAGAAGTGAAAGGGCAGCAGAGATATGGGAGCACATCACCCAACTTCATGTTCTACTCCAAGTCACTCAACATCCTGACTTGGAAATATATCACCATTCCTTCACTGTTGCTGGATCAAAATCCTGGAATATCCTCCTTAGTGGAACTGTGGGTCAATGCAGTGGACTGCAGTGGTTCATAAAGGCAACTCACCACCACCTTCTTAAGGGCAACTCGGGACGGATAATTAATGCTGGCCAATTACTAATACCCACAGCCCACAAATGAGTTTTTTTTAAAAATTGTATTGAGAAAGACGGCAGATACATTCTGCACAGAGAGATTTGAGGGTCCTCATGCATAAACACAAAAAGATAACTACAAGTTATTGATTAATAGGGAAGGCAAATGGAATGATAACTTTCCTCATGCAATTCCCATCTTATAAAACATCATATGCTCTAACTCAGCATGAACAATGGCATGTAGAATCTGCCTGTAGCTGAGAAATAGAAAAAAGATTGACTTTATAACCACTGACAAACTAATCTACAACCAATGCTTTGTATGAGATAGATTACATTTCTGGGATGTTTCTAAATCTTTGTTTTTGCTGATAAATTTAGAGAATGTAATCCCTTTGGTGGATTGACAGAATGTTTCATTTATTACAGCAATGGATCAAAATGATGTGATGTGTTTATTGCTTTCGACATGTTAAGAATTGTTTGGCTTTTGAACAATACCTTGGCTGCTGACAAGTGATAGACACCAGCAACATGTCTGCAGTGGATCAAATAGACAGTATTGACTTTGGAAATAGAAAATAAAGAAACTATTTTTCATTGAGCAGGACCGCCTTTATTTAATTAGCAATTACATCTGATCATAGTGTAGCTGAGTTAAGCTTCATGTTGTAGTTCCTTTGACTTTTCTTGCATAACTGTCAGAATATAGAACCACCTAATGACTTTTACAAAATCAAAGAACTACAGAGATCAAAAAGAAAAATGTATATTCTACAAAGCCAGTGGATCTAGTCTATTTATTTGCCTTGGTTTTGTGCAGTTAGCTCAGTGATTCCCTAGACTGTAACAACACTCTTCTTCTACATTCAACACTGATCTGGATTTTCAATTTGTGAAAAGTACGCTCATCATAAAAACATTAGCATCAAAACCATAGTTGTTGAATGGTATAAAATGAATGGTTAAAGAAAATCCTTGCTCCTACTGATTTGAAAAAAAACCCTTGATCATAGCAAAATACTTTTCTGTAGACTAATAATTAAGCTTCTCATGAGCGATATGTATAAAGATGTGCCGTAAATTATTTATAGTCGATATAATGTGTGATGTTGCTTTCACAACAGCTTCAAGTAACAACACAGCATGCTGGGGATCTTGAAAGCTCAGCTACCCTATCAGTCATACCCACCATGATGTTATTTAGCTTTACCTGCAAGTTTTGGAAACCTGGTTGGCTCTGATGGTGGAAGAAATATATTCATAAAATCCAGATCAACGATAAACCAGATATGGAGCTAAAACACAAACAGGGATTGTAGGAGAAACTGAGCAGGTCTGACAACATCTGGGGGAAGTAAGTAGAGTTAACATTTCAGGTCCAGTGACTCTTCATCAGAGGTAGAGCAATTCCGTCTGCTCACAAACCCATAGAGCTGGCACAGTAACCTAGATCCTGAATTGGCCTCAACTCACACATCGTCATGCTCCCTAGAATCATTCCTCACATCTACTTCATTCAGCATTACTTCCACTTCAGCTGGAACTAAACAGAGGGTCAGTTGTCAATAATATTTCTTATTACCAGCTAACCCATAATCCTTTTCAGTTTCTTTTTGGTTTACTGCTGCCTATCATTTCATTGTCTTCTCTCCATTTCAATCTACGTAAAGCTCCTCAATGAATTAATATGGTTTTGAATTCTCTTTAATTATTGATTAAATTATAAAGTTTTGCCCCTAGTAGTCTGATAACCTAGTTGCCTATATTGGTTTATATTTAATTTATTAGCAAAGTTCCACTGCCACCATTAATGTCCTCTTCTTCATGTCAGGCTCACCAGTCTATTGTTCCCTGACTTTTCCTTCCCACCTTCCTTAAATAGTGGCACCATGTTAGCCAACCTCCAATCTTCCAGCACCTAGCCTGTGTCTATTGATGATACAGATATCTCAGCAAAAGGCCCAGCAATCACTTCCCCTAGCTTCCCACAGAGTTCTAGGTTACACCTGATCAGGTCCTGAGGATTTAACCAGTTTTGTGCACTTCAAGACATCCAGCACCTCCTCCTCTGTAATATGGACATTTTTCAAGATGTCACAATCTATTTCCCCGCATTCTTATATCTTCCATGTCCTTCTCCACAGTAAACATTGATGCAAAATAGTTGTTTAGATCAGAAGTGCTCTTTGGTTTTCTGTTCAGATCATTTCTTACCCATCACTTATTGTAAGAGAAACCCAGCAGGTCTGGTAGAGTGAAAGCAGACTTAACATTTTGAGTCCAGTGACCATTCTTCAGAAGTGATAGCAGTGAGGAGAAAGGGGTGGATATGCTGAAGATAGTGAATTGAAGGGAGGTGGCGGGTGGGGTAGGGGAGAGTGAGGAGTAAGCAGACAAAGGGATAGATAGTAGTAAGCCAGGGAAAGAGGCTGATAATGGGAACCATGAGTAGTTACAAATGGGTTGGCAGCGCTGGGGTCTGGAGCAGGTAAAGGCCTGCAATGAGGTATGCAGATTGTAAACTTATTGAACTCGTTATGGTGTCCTGCATCCATGTCATGTATGTGCGGGTTTAGGACACAGTGAAGAACAACAAGTGCGAAAATCTTTATTTATATTTCATCACCAGGAAGAAAGGAAACAGCTGAGTGGCCAGTGACAAGCAGTGCCCTTCTCAAAGGGCAATGCTGTGTGATGACACTCTTGTTTTTTTTAACTCCCCCCCCCCCCCCGCCCCCACACTACAGCCTAACTGCGGTGGTGCTTATTATCCCCAGCACCCATACTGTGTGTGTGCAGGTGTGAGACACAGTGAAAGACACAAGGTGTACAAATCTTTATTCAGTTTCCATCACCAGGAAGAAAGGAAACACCCGAGTGGCCAGTGACAAGCCGTGCCCTTCACATCAAAGGGTAATGCTGCATGGTGACACTCTTGTTTATTTTTTTTCTGTGTGAATCTCCTATTTATTTGTTATTATTTTTTTTTTCTTTTCCCCAGCACCCATGGTGTGTATGTGCAGGTGTGAGACACAGTGAAAGACACAAGTTGTACAAATCTTTATTCAATTTCCACCACCAGGAAGATAGGAAAACACCAGAGTGGCCGGTGACAAGCACTGCCCTTCAAACCAAAGGACAATGCTGTGTGATCAAAACAGTGAAGGGGAGGGTAGGGACAAATCAAAATAGAGTTGGACGGGGAAATAATACACGCCACTCCCTGCGGCGCCCACCTCTCCCTGAACAACTCCGGGGTGTTGGTGGATACCACGTGCTCCTTCTCCAAGGACACCTGGGCTCTAACATAACCGCGGAAGAGGGGCAGGCATTCGGCCCTAACGACCCCCTCCACGGCCCGCTGCCTGGACCTGTTGATGGCCAGTTTGGCCAGGCCCAGGAGCAGACCCACGAGGAGGTCTTCAGACCTGTCACTCTTGTTTATATCTCTCAACTAGGACTCCCTGATTACCAGGTTAACAACCCCAATCACAGTATCTTGTTACAATCGCTACACCTCCCTTCCCCCATCCCCTGTCTACAACACAAATTTCACCTTTTCCTCAAAACTGATCATACTGAAGAAGGATTAGTGACTTAAAATGTTAATTCTGCTTTCACTCTACAGATGCTGCGAGACCTGCTGAGTTTCTTCAGCCATTTCTGTTCTTGTTTCAGACCTTCAGCATCTGCAGTTCTCTATTTTATCTTTTTTTTAAAAAATTTTTTTTCTCTTTTTATTTAACCCACACACTACCGCCTAACTGCGGTAGTGCTTATTTTTTCCCCAGCACCCATGGTGTGTGTGTGCAGGTGTGAGACACAGTGAAAGACACAAAGTGCACAAATCTTTATTCAATTTCCACCACCAGGAAGATATGAAAAACACCCGAGTGGCCAGTGACAAGCACTGCCATTCACGTCAAGGGGCAATGCTGTGTGATCAAAACAGTGAAGGGGAGGGTAGGGACTAAATCAAAATAGAGTTGGAGGGAGAAATGATGCACTCCACTCCCTGTGGCGCCCACCTCTCCCTGAACGACTCCAGGGTGTTGGTGGACACCGCGTGCTCCTTCTCCAAGGACACCCGGGCTCTAACGTAACCCCGGAAAAGTGGCAGGCAGTCGGCCCTAACGACCCCCTCCACGGCCCGCTGCCTGGACCTGTTGATGGCCAGTTTGGCCAGGCCCAGGAGCAGACCCACGAGGAGGTCTTCGGACCTGCCCTCCCTCCTCCGTACCGGGTGCCCGAAGATCAGGAGCGTGGGACTGAAGTGCAGCCAAAAGCAGAGGAGAAGGTTTTTGAGAAAATCAAAAAGGGAGTGCAAACGCCCACACCCAATATATACATGGTCCACGGACTCCACAGCGCCACAGAACAAGCAGTTGGGCTGGGAGTCCGTGAACCACCGCAATCTGCGGTTGCAGGGGACTGCTGCGTGCAGCACCCTCCACCCCAGATCCCCGAGAGAAAGGGGGAGGACTCCCGCGTAGAGAGCCCTCCACTGGGGATCCCCACCGCCCGGTGGCAAATGGGCACGCCAAGGCGTGTCCGGACGGTGGATGAGGGAGAAGAGGTGGACGGTGTGCAGCAGCAGTCTATACAGGGCCTTCCTATTAATATCCTTAAAAGAAACAAAATTAAAATTCCGGAGGCGGCTCAGGCTGTGGGGCACAGGCTCCCGCGGGAAGTACGGGACCTTGGGGCCAATGTGAAATTCCGTCCGGGCGGGGGTGAGCGCGGACGGGATCCCACCGCACACCTGAGCGTCCTCCAACCGGTGCACTACGTCGGGTCCGAACACCGCCTTTATCATTTTTTTTAAAGGCCTTGTTCCTTTAACCCTGAGAAAGGTTGTTAATGGGTTGACAAACCTTATTGGCTCAGCATAACAGCCAGTTTAAATCATCCAAGTGTAAATTGCGCAGGGAGCAAAAGAAATAGCAATTTCTCTTTGCTTGCTCTGTCATTTTCAAAGATTAGAATTAAAGTTTGCCATTTGATTATGAAGCATTCTTTCAGCTAGTTTCATTTGTTCATTTTCAATGTTTTTCACTATTATCATTTCTCTGTGCAGTTGGAAAGTAGGTATATTGTTGCCAGTGTACTGTGCAGTATCAATGACATGACATAAAACTCACTGTGTCAAGATGTACTAAAAAGAAAAATGACCCAAAGTGCAAACACATTTGTTTAGGAACGCTTTTAAAGGCAAGCAGATTTCTTCTTCATCTGCTGACCACAACTGAGAGACCCTAACATTTTTCTGTTTGTCCTTGTCAAATGAGACAAGATGGAGCAAAGTGATGAAGAATCTGGGATATCTTGTCCCTCGACACTTCACAAAAAGCTGCTGAGAAACTTGAGACAACAATGGTTAGATGGACATAGGGAGCAGCATAGATTCAAAAAATAGGCAGAAGGAGTTCTGTTAATTCCCCCCTGTGCTTGCTTATAGCACTCTTACAAGTAAGCGTAGGTAGGAGCAAGTGAGGACTGTGATGTTGGCAATCAGAAAATTGTAAAAGCACAGCAGGTCAGGCAGCATCCAAGGGCCAGGAAGGCCGACGTTTCAGGCCTAAGCTCTTCATCAGGAGTGTTGAGTGGGGTGGGGGGAAGAGGATTGAGAGATAAATAGGAAGAGGGGGGTTGGGTCTAGGGGGGAGGTTGCTTGGAAATTGATAGGTAAATGCAGGTGGGGAGTGATGATGAGAGTGGGAGGGGAGGGTGGAGCAGGTAGATGTGGAGGAAAAATGGACAGGTGGGATAGTTTGAGAGGGCAGTGCCGAGTTGCAGAGTTGGATGGGGTGGGGGGAGGGGTGATGAGGAAACTGGTGAAATCGACATTAATGTTGTGTGGTTGGAGGGTCCGAAGGCAGAAGATGAGGCATTCTTCCTCCAGGTGCCAGGTGGTGAGGATTTGGCAGTGAAGGAGGGCCTGGACTTGCATGTCCTTGCCAGAGTGGGAAGGGGAGTTGAAGTGGTCGGCCACAGGGCGGTGGGGTTGTTTGGTGCTTATGACCCAGAGATGTTCTGCGAGTTGACATCCTTATACCCAATGTAGAGGAGACAACATCAAGATAGGTATCGGTACATAGGCAGTCTGCAGGTTGCAAACGCATTCCAATTTGGAGTCCGTTTGCAGGTCGATTTGTTTGCAGGTTGGAGACAATGTGGGACAATGGAAAACAACTGTTCATAAGTACAGGAAATGTTCATGTTTAAAAGTAAAAACCACATATAGGATCACATTTGCAAGCGTGAATGTTCATGAATTGGACATATGTCAATCGGGGACCTCTGAAATAACATACAGATAATGAGACTGGATTAATAGTCAAGTAAATTTGAATTAAAATCCTGCAGTGGCTGTTCATTAACCAAATTATTTTAGATATAGATAGATAGATAAATAGTATCAGTAAAGTAACAGATTTGTAATCTTAATAAAGGGACAACATTTCAATCAGGACCTCCAAAATGATGCCTTTGTCTCAATTTACAAAAACCAGGAGTCAGATTTCTGACTGTTCAAACAACAAAACCTTCACTTTATTTCTCATTTACATACACACTTTAAACAACTTCTATTATCTCAAATACGATAATCAACCTCTCTCTTCTCAAACAAAGGCACTGCCATCAGCCCCTCTCCACTGTTGGTTACAATCCTCTTGATCAGCATTGACAGCAACCACAATGCAACAGAAACATTTACCTATCAAGGGACCATGATTTAAAATTATGCCACAGTGTATAATGACATTGACAATGGACTGTCCCAGGTCAAAAGCTCTTTTGCTGCCTCTCAAATCACATCTGATGCAAACAATAAAATAACTACTGGAACTTTGATTACTTATCGTGTGGAAACAAGCCCTTCAGCCCAACAAGTCCACACTGACCCTCCGAAGAGCAGCCCACCCAGGCCCATTCCCCTATACCTAACACTATGGGCAATTTAGCATGGCCAATTCACCTAATGTGCACATTTTTGGACTTTGGGAGGAAACCTGAGCACCCAGAGGAAACCCATGCAGACACTGGGAGAACGTGCAAACTCCACACAGACAATTGCCTGAGGTAGGAATTGAACCTGGGTCTACTGGCACTGTGAGGTAGCAGTGCTAACCACTTTGCCACCTAAATCTACTACAAATCTCAACCAAAACTCTAGCACATAGAACAGCAATTGCCATAACTATGGTCTTAAATGTGTCTGAATCATGGATTAGATTCCCTACAGTGTGAAAACAGGCCCAGTCCATACTAACTCTTTGAAGAGTAACCCCCCTAGACCCATTTCCCTCTGACAAACACACCTAACACTATGAGCAATTTAACAAGACCAATTCACCTGGCCTGCACATCTTTGGACTGTGGGAGGAGACCGGAGCATCTAGTGGAAACCCGAGCACCCAGAGGAAACCCACGTAGTCACGGGGCGTATGTGCAAACTCCACACAGACAGTCGCCCAAGGCTGGAATTAAACATGGGACCATGGTGCTGTGAGGCAGCAGAGCTAACCAGTGAGCCACCATGCCGCCCCATTGCCATATCGAAAATAAATGAAACTGGTGGACTGCTTCAATCAGTGCTGTGTTTGATTCATTATTATCCTTAGATGACAGGATATACATTACGAATAAATAAGGAGACAGTGAGGTCTGCAGATGCTGGAGATCAGAGTTGAGAGTATGTTGCTAGAAAAGCACAGCAAGTCAGGCAGCATCCGAGGAGCAGGAAAATTGACGTTTCGGGCCGGAGCCCTTCATGGTGAAGAGCTCCAGTCCGAAACGTCGATCTTCCTCTTCTCCAATGCTGCCTGACTTGCAGTGCTTTTCCAGCAACACACTCTCACTTACGAATAAATAAGTCCCCAATTTCTCCAGTATTGACTGCATTCTCTGACAACATATGGGTGCATATGTATTAAATATAAAGGATTTTGTAATGCCAAAAGTTGTGATTTATTGTGAATTATGCTCTCATGCTACATTATGATGTAAGAAATGGTGTTGCGAAGAATATAATTGAATTAGCAGACGTCGTATTGAGAACCTTTAGCAAAAGTCTCTTCACAGGCAGAGACAGAGGTAAACAAAGTTAATATCCAAGGAGAATAGTGTTCCCTAAGGTCTCATGGCAAGGTCTCCTAATAGAAGTGCCTTGCAGTCTCCAAACTACACAAGTTTCTGATTTAAAAAAAAAATGGCACCCAGCACAGAGAGGAGGGGACATCTTGGGTAATAGTCCTTTGATCACTGATCACAGCTACTTAGACACATAGAGTCATAAAGATGTACAGCATGGAAACAGATCCTTCTGTCCAGATATTCCAACCTAATCTAGTCCCACCTGCCAGCACTTGGTCCATATCCCTCCAAATCCATCCTATTCATATACCCTTCCAGATGCCTTTTAAATGTTGCAATTGTACCAGTCTCCACCACTTCCTCTGGCAGCGCATTCCATGCACACACCACTCTCTGTGTGAAAAGGTAGCACCTTAGGTCACTTTTACACCTTTCCCCTCTCACCCTAAACCTACGCCCTCTAATTCTGGACTTTCCAACCCCAGGGAAAAGACTTTAACTAATTATCCTTATCCATGGCCCTCATGATTTTATAAACCTCTATAAGGTCACCCCTCAGCCTTCGACACTCCAGGGAAAATAGCACCAGCCTTTCAACCTCTCCCTATAGCTCAAACCCTCCAACCCTGGCAACATCCTTGTAAACATTTTCTCAACACTTTCAGGTTTCACAACATCTTTCCGATAGGAAGAACAACAGAACTGCATGCAATATACTAAAAATGGCCTAACCAACATCCTGTACGGCCACAACATGACCTCCCAGCTCCTATACTCAATGCTCTGGCCAATAAAATAAAGCATAACAAACCCCTTCTTCTTGATTCTATCTCCCTGGGACTCAACTTTCAAGGAGCTATGAACCTGCACTCCAAGGTCTCTGTTCAGTAACACTCCCTAGGACCTTACAGTTAAGTGTATAAATCCTACTCAGATTTGCTTTCCAAAATGCAGCACCTCGCACGTCTCTAAATTAAACTTCATTTGCCACTCCTCAGCCCATTGGCCCATCCATTGTAAAAGAAGTAACCTTCTTCACTGTCCATTTCAAACAAGTATGCTGGTTTGGAAAATGTAGGGGGTGATTGACCTTCAGGGGAATGTAACATGAACAGCCAAGTTCTAGTATCAATTCTGGCTCTAATGTAATGAGGGGTACATTGGGTTCCAAGCGATCGATTGCATTAGGGAACACTTCAATCAGGGGCACAGACAGACATTTCTGTGGCCAGCCGCGAAAATCAGAATGGTGTGTTACTTCCATGGTGCCAGGATCAAGGATGTCTCAGAGAAGGTGCAGAATGTTCTCAAGGGAGAGAGGGCCCAGCAGAAGGTCATTGTACACTTTAGAACCAACAACATAGGAAGGGACAATTTAGAGAGTTAGGCAGGTATTTAAAAAGGAGGCCCTCGAGGGTAGTGATATCTGGATTAATCCCGGTGCTACAAGCTAGTGAGGGTAGGATTGCGAGGATAGAGCAGATGAATGCGTAGCAGAAGGGCTGGTGTATGGGAGAAGGATCACATTTTTGGATCATTGGAATCCCTTCTGGGGTAGAAGAGACCTGTACAGGAAGGACAGATTGCACCTGAATTGGAAGGAGACTAATATACTGACAGGGAGATTTGCTAGAGCTGCTTGGGAGTATTTAAACTAGTAAGTTTTGGGGGGGGGAGCGGGGTTGGGGAGGAATGGAGGGAGTGGGGTGTGGTGGAGGTGGGACCCAGGGAGATAGTGAGGAAAGAGATCAATCTGAGATTGGCACAGTTGGGAAAGGGAGCAAGTCAAACAGTCAGGGCAGGCAGGGACAAAGTAGAGAACAAGGTAAGAAGCATTAATCAGGTATAGACAGGAGAGAGCGAGTGAATCCTTAGATTATAAAGGCAGTAGTATACTTAAGAGGGAAATTAGGAGGGCAAAAAGGGACATGAGATAGCTTTTGGTAAATAGGGTCAAGGAGAATTCAAAGGGTTTTTACAAATACATTAAGGGCAAAAGGATAACTGGGGAGCAAATAGGGCCCCTCAAAGAACAGCAAGGCAGCTTTTGTGTTGAGCCACAGGAGATGGGGGAGATACTAAATGAGTATTTTGTTTACTGTGGAGAAGGACATGGAAGATATAGAATGTGGGGAAATAAATGATAACATCTTGAAAAATGTCCATATTACAGAAGAAGAAGTGCTGGATGTCTTGAAATGCATAATAGTGAATAAATCCCCAGGATCTGATCAGGTGTACCCTAGAACTCTGTGAGAAGCTAGGGAAGTGATTGCTGGGCCCCTTGCTGAGATATTTGTATCATTGGTAGTCACAGGTCAGGTGCTGGATGACTGGAGGTTGGCTAACAGGGTGCCATTATTTAAGAAAGGTGGTAAGGATAAGCCATGGAACTATAAACCAGTGAGCCTTATGTCGGTGGTGGGCAAGTTATTGGAGGGAATCCTGAGGGACAAGATGTACAAGTATTTTGAAAGGCGAGGCCTGATTAGGAATCGTCAACATGGCTTTGTGCATGGGAAATCATGTCTCACAAACTTGATTGAATTTTTTGAAGAAGCAACAAAGAGGATTGATGAGGGCAGTGCAATGGATGTGATGTATAAGGACTTCAGTAAGATAAGGTTCCCCATGGAAAACTGATTAGCAAAGTTAGATCTCATAGAATACAGTGAAAACTAGCCATTTGAATACAGAATTGGCTTGAAAGTAGAAGACAGGGGGTGGTGGTGGAGGGATGCTTTTCAGACTGGAGGCCTGTGACCAGTGGAGTGCCACAAGGATTGGTGCTGGATCCACTACATTTCATTATTTATATACTCTACTCACTAATGTAGATTTACAGCCAGGCTATACTTAAAACTATGCACTTACTTGTTTCTCCCAGGTTCCTCCAAGATCGGTTGTAAATTTCGCCATTTGTTAAGTTTTCCTAGGCATATTTTTCTTTGTCTCCTTTCCGTAAAAAGTTGATCTCTCCAATTATCTGTCAGAGAGACTGTTAGAAACACTGAAAGAAATAACTCTAAACTCAAAGGATAAGGAATGACCTGGTTCCAAACAATCAACTGATGAACTAAATACTGACCATCACTATACAAATAACATGATCACATTGTTTAAGAATTTAAATTGAGCCTGTCTCCTCCAGTTTTGTGCTCTTGTTTGGTGGTACAGGATTATGCTTCTCCAACACTATTTATCCTTCACCCATAATGTGGAGGTGCTGGAGTGGAAAACTAATGCTTCACAAAAACCCTGTTGGACTATAACCTGGTGTTGTGTGATTTTTAACTTCACCCATAATGTTTGTGTCTTGCCTATTTCTCTTTGTGTATTTGATTGTATAGGGAGGGGACAATATAAAGGATATAAAGTTTAAGTGGTATAGTTATAAATTCACAGTTAATGTTCTTTTTTACCATTGGTTAAGATAATCTGTCTACAATAATAAGCTATTTTCTTGATAATGACAAAAAGCTGGAGTGTATTCTTTCTAAATTGAATCAAGTAGTTAGTTAAATTGGGCATTTTGGCATTGTAATCAATTTTTCGCTTCATGGCAACAATATGAAACATTGTGGAATAGTAGATTTTTTTTATCAGCATTTGCCGAGTCATGATACTCTCCCTATCTAATGTGCTATCCTGTAATCATTGTACAACATTTTATGACTTTTTGTGGCACTTACAACCCCAACATTATTATAACCATTACTTCCCCATATCACACATCTTGAACAATAAATTTCTTCTAAATTTGTTAAACAGAAAATGCATTGGATAGCAGAGATTGGCAAGGGGTATTTATCTAATTAGGAATTGGACTAGTAGCATGCAATCACTGGAACTGCAGTTATGATTTTATCCTGAGTTATCCATTGATTTAGAAGCGCTTATAAAGTAGTCTTCTCCTACATACTGACCTTTAGCTGCATGCTTGTTCATTTCTCCTCTTCTTCCGCTTCCCCCAGTACATCAATTAAACTAGAAGTCCAAGAATGCATCCACTGCATTGCTGTTTATATCGAGGTAATTCTGCATATAAACAATATCTAGACTATACATTAAGATGTGGTATCAAAATCAAGGTTTAATAGTTCCTCAAATTATGATTTGGAACTGCCAATTCAGGTGCTCATTCCTTGCTCGCAGCATGAGAAATATTGTGAATGGAAAACAAAATTTGGGAAACACCATTGTCATTGTGGTTAGGTCACTCAGTGCTGATTTAAAATATATCTCCTAATTAAACAAGAGCTCACTTATTCAATTCATCAGAAAATTAGATAGCTCCAAAAGTAGGTAGTGATTAGTAGAACAAAATTACTTGGCTGCTACTTGGCATTGGATGACAAGAAGAAAATAACCAGGTCAAAAAAAAAGTCCCTAAGTGGAAACTTCTGAAGTTAATAAAATACTCATGACCTTGAAAAACTAAAACAAAATGATGCACTCTCCATTTTGAATTCAGTAAACATTAATACAGTTAACAATTGTGCATTTTTAAAGATGACTTATATATTGAAAATATAAGATGCAAAGAAAGTTATTTCGGTCATGAATAAAAATTTTTAACAATCTTAGCTTGTCAAACAGATGGTTAATAAATGCAATTTAGAGGTTAACAGTTCAGAACAAAAGAAAGCATGTGCTATTGTTCAAAACTGCTATAAAATATAATACTACATCTGTAACAATATCAGTTATGAATGTGATCTTCATTATGGTGTAATTGATATTCTTAGTCAATAGCATTCTGTGCAAAGGTTATGGCCAAAAACATACACTGAGCTTCTCAAACTGCTGAGAGGAATAAGACAATTAAGATACAAACAAGCTACCTGACATAGATTGTGAGAGTTAAGGTAGAGGACACAAGTTTGAAATTAACAAACTCCATGTGGGTTGGAAGAAACTTTCTTGTGTATGTTCAGCACTGACCTCCAAAAAGAGCAGTTGAGGATGACTTAATAATTTGTTTGAGAAGATGTTGGATATGGTATTCATTGGATCTATAAACTGAGGTAATAGGGATAGGTGTATAGATAAGATAATCTCCCCTTTTGTATTCTATAATTTATCCTTCACGGTCTTTTGTTGCACTCTTGTATATTTGTGCTCAACTGCTAGCAACATTTCCAAATCCCAGATTCATCTCTTAAACAGTCACATATATCAATCACTTAATAGGTCAAGTGGGTAGCCATAATTAACTATAGCATTCTATAACAAAACAAATTCTCAGAGGTTACTAAAATAGCTATTAATACTTGCCAGATATTACATTATTATTATTATTATATTATTATATATATATATATATTACATTACATTATATCGAACAACAGGAATGAACCTGGCTCCGGGTTGAGTCCAGGGGAAAAAAATGTCAAATGAGGTACAATATGTGCTATTGTGCATTTCACACTTTTACCCAGGTTTAATATTACCCAGAATGTTTTGCAATCTTATTAAACCAATCTTTGAGAACTGCATGTATTAACTGAATTTATTTTTACCAAATTATAAATAATCAGCTAAAGTAGTGAATCAACTTATTCTTGCTGTCACTTAATATTTATTTTCCAGATCACATCATCTAACATCACAGCAACTTTGTTGTGGATCAATAAATTATTGTCATGAAGAAGCTTTTAATTAATTAAGCTTGCATCTTTTGCGGAGCAGACAGTATGTTAGGTCAACCAATGATTGGGTCTTTCTAATCATAAGAGTTTTAGAATGGAAGTGAATATGATTTGAAGTGTTTTGTGGGACAGACTTGTTCCTAAACTTCACTATAGTTTAGAAAAGACTAGAACTGTCCAGTTGCATTATGTTCTTTTCTTCCTGGTTTAACAGAAGCGTTACTTTAAATGGCTTTATACATCTGACAATAAAATGGGCAAGAGGAATTTTGAATGAGCAATTATTATTTCTATTAAGGTCTTTGATATTGTGTGAGCAGCAATTCCTAGAATTAGACATCATTCTCACACTTCAACACAAACTTCCTCAGTACATTTTCAGATTTGTTTCAAAACATTTCATGCCTCTTTCACAGTGTATTTCTGGTAAATTTGATAGGATTGGAAACTATTGCTCAGAACAAGTGGTTTTAATTGCTTAGCGCCCATATTTCAATGTTTTAGGTTCCATTTTGTATTGAAAATGTCATCCACACTGTACACTTACTCTTCTGATATGGATACCAGTTTAGGTAAGGTATTAGTTTGAATGCGATGAACAAACACTGCAAGTCTAATGAGTAAGCATATCATTCCATCAATCAGTGTGTAACATGTAGTCAGGGCACATACATACCTTTGCTAAGACAGGGAGCTTCACAATGTTGTAGGTAGCAATAAATGCACACATTTACAGTAGTTTAAACTGAGAAACATACTACAACGCAAAGGATTTCACTCCCTCAAGGTACAGCTGGTGTGCAGCATCACAAATTGCATCATGCAGATTAATGCATCTTATCTCAGCAGCAATCATGATGTGTTTTATTCTATGCCTGTACAATGTATCATCAGCTATCACTTGAGGTCAGACATTGGCTACTTCCAATTCTGTTAGCTCACACTGACAGTATGTAATATAGACAAAAGTTCGGCAACATTCTTCCACACAAAATGGTACCCAAAAGGTCATTGACATGTTTGCCCAGTCCTTTGGCTGGCTAGACCAATCTGCACATAGTTTCTCCTGTGTCCAGAATGAGCATGGGTCTATTATAGAGTGATAGTGTCGTAGAGATGTACAGCACAGAAAAAGACCCTTCGGTCCAACTTGTCCATGCCGACTAGATATCCTAACCTTATCTAGTCCCATCTGCCAGCATTTGGTCCATATCCCTCTAAACACTTCCTATTCATATACCCATCCAGATGCCATTTAAATTTGTAATTGTACTAGCCTCCATCACTTTCTCTGGCAACTCATTCCCTACACGTGCCACCCTTTGCGTGAAAAAGTTGTCCCTTAGGTCTCTTTTATATCTTTCCCCTCTCATCCTAAACTTATGTCCTCTAGTTCTGGACTCCCCAACCCCAGGAAAAGACTTTGTCTATTTATCCTATCCATCCTCCTCATGATTTTATAAACTTCTATAAGGTCACCCCTCTGCCTCTGTTGCTCGAGGGTAAACAGCCCAAGCCTATTCAACCTCTCCTTATAGTTTAAATCCTCCAACCCTAGCAACATCACTATAATTCTTTTCTGAACCCTTTCAAGTTTCACAACACCCTTCCAATAGGAGAGAAGCCAGAATTGCACACAATATTCCAAAAGTGGCCTAACCAATATCCTCTGCAGCCACACTGTGACCTCTCAACTCCTATACTCAGTGCTCTGACCAATAAAGGAAAGCATACTATATGCTTTCTTCACTACCCTATCTCCCTGAGATTCCACTTTCAAGGAACTATGAACCTGCATTCCAAGGTCTCTTTGTTCAGCAACACTCCCTAGGACTTTACCATTAAGTGTGTAAGTCGTGCCCTGATTTGCCTTTCCAAAATACAGCACCTCACATTTATCTAAATTAAACTCTATCTGTCACTCCACAGCCCATTGGCCCATCTGATCAAGATCCCATTGTACTCTGAGGTAACCTTCTTTGCTGTCCACTACACCTCCAATTTTGGTGTCATCTGCAAACTTACCATCTATTCCTCATTATGAGGGCACAGCCTTCACCAGCAGGTATGAAATGAATAGCAGTAGAGGAAAAAGAAGACAGGATCAGATCCTCTTAATGCTGCACTATCCATGATCAGATCACTCAACTGCAACCTTAGTGAATCTCCTCTTGGTACACAACATTGAAATAAAAGTCATCATAAAACAAACAATCCAAATCAACTCTATGAAACAAGCCATTCAATATTCCACCCAAAACACAACTAATCACCCTTGTGCCAGTATTCCATATGCCTATTGTTCCTTCACATGCCACCCTGGGTGATGTAGAAATGCTGGTGGAAGACTTTTCATATGGGAAAATAAAGATGCTTGTGCAAGAGAATCTTGAGTTGTTCTGGCTATAAATGTCTGACACTGGCCTCATCATCTCAGTGACTGGTGACAACCTGAGAAAGTACTCTATATTTGTATTCCATAGTGTCTTCTCTTGTCACCTGAGGTAGTGCCTCAGCATTCATGTAATCTTCTGGGGCCTATACAGATGGACTCTGTGCAAGCCCTTTGAGCACTAATATCTTTTATCGGAGCCAGCAATTTGAGATGGCATGGCTTTTAGTATGATCTTCCTCTGATTTCAGCTTATGGTGCAAGATCAGGAACATTCAATACTTCTGCAAAGAATTGTTAGTGTTCCAAACTCCAATACAGAGGTCACAAGTGGAACTGCAAGCATTTGCTATTGCAATACTTCTGTCTACTTTTAGTTTTTAGAGTTGAAGGCAGTGAGGCATTACAAGAATGACAGAGAAAGAGTCAGTGGTGAGATAAACAGTTCCATTAGCAATGAAGACTTCATTTTCTTTAATGTTTCTGATCTTAATGCAGATGAGCAGAAGGAACCCACAAAAGTTCTCCACATTAGAGGATCAGCTTTGAGTTGAATTCAATTTCTGTACATATAGGCTCAAAATTATGATGTATTGACAGCAGCTGACAAGTCCATTGAGCAGCTTATCAGGCAATTTTGAGCTAATGGTTATGAATGTGACCTCACAGAGTCTGAACTGTTGTACTGTACTATTGAGCAGATGCTTACACCTGCAACACTGCAGGCATAACAGAATGCTGTCACTGAGAAGCACAAGCATTATTCTATGAATAACCTGCTGAAAGATGGTTAAAAAGTTTGGAATTACTGTTTTTTTGTGCATTGTGTAAGTGTGTTGAGTAAGGATTATGGATCCAAGAAACTGCATAAAAAAGTGTGGGCTCTTATTTACGCCTAAACTTTGCCTCAAATTTAAGGTCATGTGCAGAAATTAATGTCATTGGAAATGTCAGTGTTAAAAAGCCAAGCTAAATGCTCCTGGTGAGAAATGAGACAGAATTCATGCAGGCCATAAGGAAGCTTCAAGCCCTGGTGAGCTTAGCAATCATACTGAAAATCATGAAGCCAAAATAGAAATTGCTGGAGAAACCAAGCAGGTCTGGCAGCATCTGTGGTGAGAAAGCAGAGTAAACATTTTGTGGTCACTCACTGTTCTTCAGAATGGTCATCCTGAAAACCATAGCAAATGCATCTCAAGAATGCAGATAAAGTCAAGTTAATGGGCTCATAATCCTCTTCAAAGCCAGTTGGCAAGAAAGCCTATTAGCTGATACAAATAAGCTAAATAGTCATAAAACCTGACTAACTTTCATGTAATCTTTGGTAGGTGCTACTTTAAGGAGTTCCCTTTCAGCTTGTGTGATAACCATGATGTTTTTCAGCTGCACATAGACTGCATCATGTGTCAAGGGTGAGGGTGTGTGTGCATTGCCATTAAGGTTGCTGTAGTGGGCAGGATGAGAGCAGAGCATGATGGTATACTGCATGGTTTCATGCATGTGGCATCGTGTAAAAAAGGCCTCATCTCTAAAAGCTGCGAATATGAGTGAGCTACACATGGGCCACTGGGAAAATGCATTTGAACAGCACTAATGTGGAACATCTGGTAAGATATGTAAATGACTACATTTAGATATGTTGACAAGCAGTTGATTGGACACTATATGTCCTACAGTGCTAAAAAGAAAAGCATGCACTTTTCATGACAACTGGAGACTTCAAAGTAATTTCCTGTCAATAAATTACATTTGAAGTGCAGTCTCTGTTGTTATGTCGGACAAAAGGCACTTGACCATTGTATTTGGCAAACACTTATAAATGATACATGAATGACCAGACAATCTTTCCTTCTGATGATGATTGCAAGGTGATTAATATGTGATGATACTTCATGTCACAATTTTTCATAACTTTGCACATTCCTTCTTCCCTGTTTGGATGTTCAAGGCTGAGATAAAAAAAAGTTTTTGCTCAAAATGTTGATTCTCCTGCTCCTTGGATGCTGTCTGACCTGCTGTGGTTTTCCAGTACCGCAGTCTCGATGAAGACAATATTCATATTAACATTCATCTATGCTGCTTCCGTTATATTCTTCATTATAAGTTGTCCCATTTCTCATATCCTCTTTTATAATATTGATGGCAAAGATATTGACGGCAATCTCAGTGCAGGCTAACCAACACTTTACACAGGTTTAACACAACATCCATGTTTTTCATCTCCAACCTTCAGACCATATATGACTGAGACACTACTTTTGGTGTAAGCCCGAGATTAAGTTGTCTTGTGGCAGAGTCGATAGCATCCCTGCCCATGAGTCAGAAACTCCAAATTCAAATTACACCACAGGACCTGATGTTGCGGAATGTGTTTTTATAACTTGGCTAAACAGGACCCATATCAATCTGCAAATTTTTCCAACACACAGTAATGGCAGATGGTAATAGAAGGAGAGATTTTGGTCAAACATGTGATGGAAAAAATGTCAAAATATTAACCATTACTCCAGACTACAATCTGCATGTATGCAGGTACAGCAGCTTGGACTCCCTGAGTAAACAACAACTCAGAATTGCCATCCCCAGATCCCTCCATTTCTTTACTCTCATGAGATACTTCATTTTCAAGCATATTGCCTCCTTATTCTTCCTAACAAAACCTAACCTCTTATACTTGTCTATATTGACACAATTGTCAACAAAATTGCCCTCCTGTGAGATAATTAATGATGTATTATCAGTACCTTTATTGTTTTCAATATTTATCTGCTTGTTTTATTGGATTAAAAATAAAAATCAGGTGGTTCTGGAAATTGATTTTAAATAGTAATGCAGCTAAATAAAAACTAAAATCTCAATTCATTGTGACAATTTTCAGTGCATGGTGCAACGTCTCCACCACATACAGTGATGCAGTATACACATTACCTGAAAATCAAAATGAGATGTGCAATGTGATTTTTATAAATTCCTTATTCCTAAATCACCTGAACATTACTAAGGAATTCATAACAATTCAACATGAGTGAGGAGAAAAACACCCACTTGAAGACAATGATATAACAAATTATGGAGCTGGGTCATGCAATTTTCTCATGGATCCGTGACTTTTACTGTCCATAAACAATTTGTTTTATAATGAATGCTCCCCAGACTGTAAAGATTAATGCCCAAGATTGTGAAAGGTAGCACTTTCTTCTTTTGTAGAATCACAGGCTAATAGCTCATTTGGTTTGTAAAGAGGGTCCAATTGTAATATTTCTGAGTTTTCAAATGACATAAAATGAGTATGTGATTTGTGCAGGCAATGCAAAGAGGCTTCAAGGAGATTTAGACAGACAGAGTGAATGTACAAATACTTGACAGACAGTACATCATGTAAATAGGTGCAAGGTTTTCCATTTTGGTAAGAGGATTCAGAGAAAATGGGGCAAGGACTACCCTTGAACAAGCAACTGTGAGTATCAGGTGTTCCAAGGTCAAAATTATAAAAGTCGGCCTACTTCTTTCATGACTTCATCAACACCAGCACCTTAAGGAATTTCAGGCCTCAATCAGTGCCTCTTAATAATATATGAGAATCATATCATTGGATGGTAGTCCTTGCAGACTTGAGAAGAATCTTCCTAGTGCTATTGAGCTGTAAGTCAGACATTACTGAAGAACTTGTTGAAGTATTAAGTTTGGAAATTATACCAAGTAAAGTATCTTTCACAGGGTAGACAGGGTGATAAGAATTGCTGTCTCGCTATTGGGAATAATTGGAACAAGTATGGAATTTAGTTTTGGAAATCTGTTTGACTCTATCAATTTTAGAATCCATATCTGCAATTATTGAACTTGAATGTTGATACCTAAAAGTGTGACTTCTCCTTCATGGAGGCAACGTGTAGAAACCTCTGTGAGTGGATAGTGTTGTGAGGTGGAGGATAGATACAGGTAGACATCTTTTTTCTTTAACTTCTCAACTATCTTTAGAGACAAAGCTGGGTTCAAGAACTAAAACATTAGAAGCCACTTTGTTCCTGCCTTAGTGGGACAGTGGGGTCAGTGTACCTTCTCAAAAAACAGAATTTTCAACCAATCACCAGCATGTCCAACCATGATCATGAGTTGGATCTTAAAAAACAAAAATGTTTTGGACAATTAATCAGCCTTTCATAATAAAGGACCAGGAAGGCGTGTTTTCAATGGGGTGAAGAGGATAACAGGTCCCTCATTGAACCAAGACCTGGAATGTTATTCCAAAATTTCCAATCTCATCTCTGTAGCAAGTTTGTGAACATGCCCCAAGTTGCACTTAGGTACTCACAGGCATTATTTAAACTAAAGCAGCTGCCCCTCATCCTTGTCTGGGGACTTCAAAGGTTTACATTGACCATAAAGTCCAATAAGTTGTATGAGTGACCTATTTCCTGACTCCTCAAAACTGCTCTAAAATCTGCATAGCTCAAATCAATATTGTGAAAGAACATCACTTGGGTGCAACTATAGCAATTCAGAAGATTGATAGTACTCAACTAAAGCACAATCTACTTGATAAATATTTGCATCACTGAATACCATGCACTACTGCTACATAGTAGAATTACTTCACCAGCATCTCCAAGGCCAAATATCTTCCCACAAAGAAAGCAGCGAACAATAAATTTATGGGAACAGAATTAAATGCAATCTTTCTTTCCAAGTTAAAAATAAATCCAGACTTAGAAAAAAGGATTCTGGATAATCCAAGATGGAGGGCGGGAAATTTCTGGCTGTAACAGCTGCTCCTTTTTTGAGGTATTTTAGGTGCTGGAGGTGATTTCCTCGAATACCAGGAGCAGCAATTACTGTTTTATATGCTTTGGAAACAAAAAAGTCAAAACTACATCAGTTTTAAAAGGGAGAAGAACAAACAAAGGAAGCACATGGTGAGGTCAGTGCAGGAGAGAGAGAGAGAGAAAGAAGCTAACACCACAGTGTACCTGAACAGGTACTGCTCTTGCTGTTTAAATTCATGTATTGTTGGACATTGGAGTGTGTCTGGGAAAATTAACGAACAGTGAAATTCACAACTGATCTTGGAGGAACTGTTGGGTGAAGTTCACAGCACAGAATCTGATAAGTAAATTGTTGTTTTTAAGTGTGGCCTACAGAAAGTCTGCAGTAGTAAATAGAGTGGGTTCTTTCTTGATTATATGTTTTTGGAGATATATCTCTTGATTAAACATAAAATATAAGCCATAACTATTAATTTAACCTTGGGCAGTGTTTTGTAGAGGAATAAGACAGTGTTATTTTCTGGGTCTGTAGATTGTGAGAGCACAAATGGCCTTCAGTAGAGTGATATGTGCTTCTTGTCAGATGTGGGAGTTTAAAGAGAGTTCAAGGGTTACTGTGGGTTATATCTGCCATAAATGCTGTTGGCTGCGAATCTTATCAGAACGAATGGATCGGTCAGAGAGACAGTTAGAAGCAATGAGCAATTTGCAACAGCAACAGTATGTGATAGATGGCAGTTACAGGAAGGGGGGAAAAATCTCAGATGCAGTCACATAGATGGGTTAACTTCAGGAAGAGTAAGAGAGGTAGGCAGCTTGTGCAGGAGTATTCTGTGTCCATACCCATGCTGTTTTGGAAAATGTAAGGGGTGATGGATTGTCAGGGGAATGTAACATGAACAGTCAGGTTTCTGGTATTGAGACTGGCTCTAATGCAATGAGGGGTAAGTCGGGTTCCAAGAGATCATTTGTGTTAGGGGATTCTGTAGTCAGAGGTACAGACAGATGTTTCTGTGGCCAGCAGAGAAAAATCAGAATGGTGTGTTGCTTCCCTGGTGCCAGGATCAAGGATGTCTCAGAGAGGGTGCAGAATATTCTCAAGGGGGAGAGGGGCCAGCAAGAGGTCATTGTCCACATTGGAACCAATGACAGGAAGGGAAAATGTTGAGAGTCTGAAGGGAGCCTACAGAGAGTTAGGCAGGAATTTAAAAAGGAGGTCCTCGAGAGTAGTAATATCTGGATTACTCCCTGTGCTACGAGCTAGTGAGGGCAGGAATAGAAGGATAGAGCAGATGAATGCATGGCTGAGGAGCTGGTGTATGGGAGAAGGATTCACATTTTTGGATCATAGGAACCTCTTTTGGGGCAAAGGTGACCTGTACAAGAAGGATGGATTGCACCTAAATTGGAAGGGGATTAATATACTGGCAGGGAGATTTGTTAGAGCAGCTCAGGAGGATTTAAACTAGTAAGGTGGGGGTGGGACCCAGGGAGATAGTGAGGAAAAAGGTCAATCTGAGACTGGTACAGTTGAGAACAGAAGCGAGTCAAACAGTCAGGGCAGGCAGGGACAAGATAGACCAATAAATTAAACTGCATTTATTTCAATGCAAGGGGCCTAACGGGAAAGGCAGATGAACTCAGGGTCTGGTTAGGAACATGGGACTGGGATATCATAGCAATAACGGAAACATGGCTCAGGGATGGGCAGGACTGGCAGCTTAATGTTCCAGGATACAAATGCTACAGGAAGGATAGAAAGGGAGGCAAGAGAGGAGGGGGAGTGGCATTTTTGATAAGGGATAGCATTACAGCTGTGCTGAGGGAGGATATTCCTGGAAATACATCCAGGGAAGTTATTTGGGTGGAACTGAGAAATAAGAAAGGGATGATCACCTTATTGGGATTGTATTATAGACCTGGATTAGTGGTGCTGGAAGAGCACAGCAGTTCAGGCAGCATCCAACGAGCAGCGAAATCAACGTTTCGGGCAAAAGCCCTTCATCAGGAATAAAGGCAGTGAGCCTGAAGCATGGAGAGATAAGCTAGAGGAGGGTGGGGGTGGGGAGAGAGTAGCATAGAGTACAATGGGTGAGTGGGGGAGCAGATGAAGGTGATAGGTCAAGGATGAGAGAGTGGAGTGGATAGGTGGAAAAGAAGATAGGCAGGTCGGACAAGTCAAGGAGGAAGCTGTTGAAGTCCACATTGATGCCCTGGGTTTGTAAAAAATGTCAGTGTCAAGTCGGTCGTCACTAATGGAGATGGAGAGATCCAGGAAGGGGAGCGAGGTGTCAGAGATAGTCCAGGTAAATTTAAGGTCAGGGTGGAATGTGTAGGTGAAGTTGATGAATTGCTCAACCTCCTCACGGGAGCACGAGGTGGCGGCAATGCAGTCATCAATGTAGCGGAGGAAGAGGTGGGGAGTGGTGCCGGTGTAATTACGGAAGATCCACTGTTCTACATAGCCAACAAAGAGACAGGCATAGCTGGGGCCCATATGTGTGCCCATGGCTACACCTTTGGTCTGGAGGAAGTGGGAGGATTCAAAGGAGAAATTGTTAAGGGTGAGGACCAGTTCGGCCAAACGAATGAGAGTGTCAGTGGAAGGGTACTGTTGGGGACGTCTGGAGAGGAAAAAATGGAGGGCTTGGAGGCCCTGGTCATGGCGAATGGAGGTGTAGAGGGATTGGATATCCATGGTGAAGATAAGGCGTTGGGGGCCAGGGAAACGGAAGTCTTGGAGGAGGTGGAGGGCGTGGGTGGTGTCTTGAACGTATGTGGGGAGTTCCTGGACTGGGGGGATAGGACAGTCTCAAGGTAGGTAGAGATGAGTTCAGTGGGGCAGGAGCATGCTGAGACAATGGGTCGGCCAGGGTGGTCAGACTTGTGGATCTTGGAAGGAGGTAGAACCGGGCAGTGCGGGGTTCCCGGACTATGAGGTTGGAAGCTGTGGGTGGGAGATCTCCTGAGGTGATGAGATCCTGTATGGTCTGGGAGATGATGGTTTGGTGATGTGGGGTGGGGTCATGGTCGTGGGAGCAGTAGGAAGAGGTGTCCTCGAGTTGGCGTTTGGCTTCAGCGGTGTAGAGGTAGTCTGGCGCACTGACCTCCCTACGACCCACCCTCCCATTCTGGCACTTTCCCCTGCCACCGCAGGAACTGTAAAACCTGTGCCCACACCTCCTCCCTCACCTCTATCCAAGGCCCTAAAGGAGCCTTCCACATCCATCAAAGTTTCATCTGCACATCCACTAATATCGTTTATTGTATCCGTTGCTCCCGATGTGGTCTCCTCTACATTGGGGAGACTGGGCGCCTCCTAGCAGAGTGCTTTAGGGAACATCTCCAGGACACCCGCACCAATCAACCAAACCGCCCCGTGGCCCAACATTTCAACTCCCCCTCCCACTCTGCCGAGGACATGGAGGTCCTGGGCCTCCTTCACTGCCGCTCCCTCACCACCCGACGCCTGGAGGAAGAACGCCTCATCTTCCGCCTCGGAGCACTTCAACCCCAGGGCATCAATGTGGACTTCAACAACTTCCTCATTTCCCCTTCCCCCACCTCATCCTAGTTTCAAACTTCCAGCTCAGTTACTGTCTCCTTGACTTGTCCGACCTGCCTATCTTCTTTTCCACCTATCCACTCCACCCTCTCCTCCCTGACCTATCACCTTCATCTCCTCCCCCACTCACCCATTGTACTCTATGCTACTCTCTCCCCACCCCCACCCTCCTCTAGCTTATCTCTCCATGCTTCAGGCTCACTGCCTTTATTCCTGATGAAGGGCTTTTGCCCGAAACGTTGATTTCGCTGCTCATTGGATGCTGCCTGAACTGCTGTGCTCTTCCAGCACCACTAATCCAGTATTTGATTTTCAGCATCTGCAGTCATTGTTTTTACCTTGTACTATAGACCTCCTAACAGTCAGTGGGAAATTGAGAAATAAACTTGTAAGGAGATCTCAGCTATCTGTAAGAATAGTCGGGTGGTTATGGTAAGGGATTTTAAATTTCCAAACATAGACGGAGACTGCCATAGTGTTAAGGGTTTAGATGGAGAGGAATTTGTTAAGTGTGTACAAGAACATTTTCTGATTCAGTATGTGGATGTTCCTACGAGAGAAGGTGCAAAACTTGACCTACTCTTGGGAAATAAGGCAGGGCAGGTGACTCAGGTGTCAGTGGGGGAGCACTTTGGGGCCAGCAACCATAATTCTATTAGATTTAAAATAGTGATGGAAAAGGATAGACCAGATCTAAAAGTTGAAGTTCTAAATTGGAGAAAGGCCAATTTTGACGGTATTAGGCAAGAACTTTCAAAGGCTGATTGGGGGCAGATGTTCCCAGGTAAAGGGGTGGCTGGAAAATGGGAAGTCTTCAGAAATGAGATAACGACAAACCAGAGAAAGTATATTCCTGTTACAGTGAAAGGAAAGGCTGGTAGGTATAGGGAATGCTGGATGACTAAAGAAATTGAGGGATTGGTTAAGAAAAAGAGGAAAGCATATGTAAGGTATAGACAGGATAGATCGAGTGAATCCTGAGAAGAGTATAAAGTCAGTAGGAGTATACTTAAGAGGGAAATCATGAGGGCAAAAAGGGTACATGAAATAGCTTTGGCAAATAGAATTAAGGAGAATCCAAAGAGTTTTTACAAATACATTAAGGACAAAAGGGCAACTAGGGAGAGAATAGGGCCCATCAAAGATCAACAAGGTGACCTTTGTGTGGAGCCGCAGAAAATGGGGGAGATACTAAACAAGTATTTTGCATCATTATTTACTGTGGAAAAGGATATGGAAGATATAGACTGTAGGGAAAGAGATGGTGACATCTTGCAAAATGTCCATATTATAGAGGAGGACATGCTGAATGCCTTGAAATGCATAAAGGTGGATACATCCTCAGGACCTGATCAGGTGTACCCTAGAACTCTGTGGGAAGCTAGAGAAGTGATTACTGGCCTCTTGCTAAGATATTTGTATCATCAATAGTCACAGGTGAGGTGCCAGAAGACTGGAGGTTGGCTAAATGGTGCCACTGTTTAAGAAGGGTGGTAAGTAATAGCCAGGGAACTATAGACCAGTGAGCCTGATTTTGGTGGTGGGCAAGTTGATTAGAGGGAACCCTGAGAGACAGGATGTACATGTATTTGGAAAGGCAAGGACTGATTAGGGATAGTCAACATGACTTTGTGAGTGGGAAATCATGTCTCATAAACTTGATTAAGTTTTTTGAAGAAGTAACAAAGAGGATTGATGAGGGCAGAGCAGTAGATGTGATCTATATGAACTTCTGTAAGGCATTTGACAAGGTTCCCCATGGGAGACTGGTTAGCAAGGTTAGATCTCATGGAATACAGGGAGAACTAGCCATTTGGATACAGAACTTGCTCAAAGGTAGAAGATAGAGGGTGGTGGTGGAGTGCCACAAGGATCGGTGCTGGGTCCTCTACTTTTTGTTATTTACATAAATGATTTGGATGTGAGCATTAGAGGTATAGTCAGTAAGTTTGCAGATGACACCAAAATTGGAGGTGTAGTGGACAGTGAAGAGGTTACCTCAGATTATAACAGGATCTGGACCAGATGGGCCAATGGGCTGAGAAGTGGCAGATGGAATTTATTTCAGATAAATGCGAGGTGCTGCATTTTGGGAAAGCAAATCTTAGGGCGGCACGGTGGCACAGTGGTTAGCACTGCTGCCTTACAGCGCCTGAGACCCGGGTTCAATTCCCGCCTCAGGCGACTGACTGTGTGGAGTTTGCACATTCTCCCCGTGTCTGCGTGGGTGTGCTCCGGTTTCCTCCCACAATCCAAAGATGTGCAGGTTAGGTGAATTGGCCGTGCTAAATTGCCCGTAGTGTTAGGTAAGGGGTAAATGTAGGGGCATGGGTGGGTTACGCTTCGGCGGGTCAGTGTGGACTGGTTGGGCCGAAGGGCCTGTTTCCACATTGTAATGTAATCTAATCTAAATCTAATCTTTAGCAGGACTTATACACTTAAATGTAAGGTCCTAGGGAGTGTTGCTGAACAAAGAGACCCTGGAGTGCAGGTTCATAGCTCCTTGAAAGTGGAGTTGCAGGTGGATAGGATAGTGAAGAAGGCGTTTGGTATGCTTTCTTTTATTGGTCAGAGTATTGAGTACAGGAGTTGGGAAGTCATGTTGCGGCTGTACAAGACATTGGTTAGGCCACTGTTGGAATATTGCATGCAACTCTTGTCCCCTTCCTATTGGAAAGATGTTGTGAAACTTAAGAAGGATCAGATTAGATTTACAAGGATGTTGCTAGTGTTGGAGGATTTGAACTATAGGGAGAGGCTGAACAGGCTAGGGCTGTTTTCCCTGGAGCGTCGGAGGCTGAAGGGTGAGCTTATAGAGGTTTACAAAATTATGAGGGGCATGAATAGATTAGATTACTTATAGTGTGGAAACAGGCCCTTCGGCCCAACAAGTCCACACCGCCCCGCCGAAGTGCAACCCACCCATACCCCTCCATCTACCCCTTACCTAACACTACGGGCAATTTAGCATGGCCAATTCACCTGACCTGCACATCTTTGGAGTGTGGGAGGAAACCGGAGCACCCGGAGGAAACCCACGCAGACACGGGGAGAATGTGCAAACTCCACACAGAGAGTCGCCTGAGGCGGGAATTGAACCCGGGTCTCTGGCGCTGTGAGGCAGCAGTGCTAACCACTGTGCCACCGTGCCGCCCACTAGGATAGATAGACAAACTATTTTCCCTGGGGTGGGGGAGTCCAGAACTAGAGGACATAGGTTTAGGGTGAGATGGAAAGATATATAGTATATAAAGAGACCTAAGGGGCAACGTTTTCACATAGAGGGTGGTACGCATATGGAATGAGCTGCCAGAGGAAGTGGTGGAGGCTGGTACAATTGGAACATTTAAGAGTCATGTGGATGGGTATATGAATAGGGAAGGTTTGGAAGGATATGGGCTGCGTGCTGACAGGTGGGATTAAATTGGGTTGGGATATCTGGTCGGCATGGACGGGTTGGACCGAAGGGTCTGTTTCCATGCTATACATCTCTATGACTGTATGACTGTATGTATCTCTCTGTCCCTTCAATATTAGACCAATGCCTTGAAACTCCCTACCTAATGACATTTTGGAAGTACCATCGCCACTGGAACTGTAACAGATTAAAACAATGCTCAACTCCTTTTGCTCTGCATAGTTATCAATTCAGGCATCCCACGTACAGTTTAATAACATCTGAAGGTGTTCTGGGGTGAAATCCAATTCCAGTTTTTGTTTTGCAGTCTCCGGTCCAAGTGAACTGTTGTCAGAAGTGTTAACGAAGAATTGTGGAGTTGGATTTCTGCAGGGTTTCTCTTTGTGTTCCAATTTAACTTTGGACTAAGGTGAGCAGGGACTCCAGAGATGAATGACGCTGTATTTTGTTCAATTGTCCAAATAGTTGGAGGGTATGCAAGGTCATTTCCAGTGAGTTACAGTAGTTTCTGCTCAAACTCTAGGCAATATTTCATTACATCACACCCCTAAATTTATCGGGACAAATGGATTATTCATAGAAAAGAATCTTGAAGAGAACCTTGAAAATTGTACCAATTGCTATCAGAAAGAAAGCCTTTAGTTTCACCTTAAGATTTAAAATTTCGTTCTGATAAGCATTAACAATCCTATTTGTATGTATGATTCAGTGTACAAAAACCTTTTCTGTGCAGATTGAAAAAAAAAATACAATAATAAACAGAGTGGGTTTCATGAAAATTGACATCATATTAGCATGTTGTTATGTTGATTTTATAGTATTTAATATTTTAATTCTCTTCACAAATTATGATTACATAAACTCAAGTAATAAAACTAGTCATAAAATGCAAATATCCACTTTATTAAGTATCAATGGGGTGGCACAGTGGCTCAGTGGTTAGCACTGCTGCCTCACAGCACCAAGGTCCCAGGTTCAATTCCAGCCTCAGGCAACTGTATGTGTGGAGTTTGCACATTCTCCCCCTGTCTGTGTGGGTTTCCTCCGGGTGCTCTGGTTTCCTCCCACAGTCCAAAGATGTGCAGGTCAGGTGATTTGGCCATGCTAAATTGTCCATAGTGCTCGGTGCATTAGTCAGAGGGAAATGGGTCGGGGTGGGTTACTCTTCAGAGGGTCGGTGTGGACTAGTTGGGCCAAAGGGCCTGTTTCCGCACTGTTGGGAATTTCAAATCTAAATAGTGTCTCCAGTTTTTCTGTTCAGTTCATCTAAACGTACAGCACATTTTTCATAGGCCTAAATTTGTTTCTCTTTGGAATGTTCAGAATCCTATTACATTATAGAACATAGAACATAGAAAATAGAACATTACAGCGCAGTACAGGCCCTTCGGCCCTCGATGTTGCGCCGACCTGTCATACCAATCTGAAGCCCACCTAACCTCCACTATTCCATGTACATCCATATGCTTGTCCAATGATGACTTAAATGTACTTAAAGTTGCCAAATCTACTACCGTTGCAGGCAAAGCATTCCATACCCTTACTACTCTCTGAGTAAAGAAACTACCTCTGACATCTGTCCTATATCTATCACCCTCAATTTAAAGCTAAGCACCCTGGTGCTCACCGTCACCATTCTTGAAAAAGACTCTCCCTGTCCACCCTATCTAACCCTCTGATTATCTTATATGTCTCTATTAAGTCACCTCTCAACCTTCTCTCTAATGAAAACAGCCTCAAGTCCCTCAGCCTTTCCTCATAAGACCTTCCCTCCATACCAGGCAACACCCTAGTAAATCTCCTCTGCACCCTTTCCAAAGCTTCCACATCCTTCTTATAATGCGGTGACCGGTACTGTGCACAATACTCCAAGTGTGGCCACACCAGAGTTTTGTACAGCTGCAGCATAACCTCATGGTTCCGGAACTTGATCCCTCTATTAATAAAAGTTAAAACACTGTAAGCCTTCTTAACAACCCTATTAAATAAATATGACAACTGTTGAGTTCTGAGCTCAGATGTATGATAATAGGACCGCCAAATATAGGAACAAAATTAAAATTAAGCCATTCAGACCATTGCGTCTGCTCTGCCATTCAGTGTGGTCATGACTGATTTATTAATCTTCACTTTCCTTCCCTTCTTCCTATAACCTTTGGTTCCCACAGTGAGTAAAAATCTATCCATTTCAGCCTTGAATATACTTAACGACCCAGCCCTCTGTGGTAAAGCCGTTCACAGATTCACTACCCTCTGAAAGCAGAAATTCCTCCTTATCTCTGTCTTAATCCCTTTTTCTGAGATTATGTTCTGTGGTCAAAGGGACAAAAATAATTCTGCATCAATGCTTCTTTAACTAATTTGCTTATTTTCAATTTTTCGTATATGAACATCAAGAATTAATGAGCTTCACAATAAAAATAGGAAAATAAATAAAATTGAAGATCAATCTTTACGATAATTAATAAACCTTGTTTAATAAATGTAATCACAAAGTATTTTGATGAAGAGAGCTGCAGTCTACATAAATTTTTTTGTAAATTTAATTCTTAAGTCATCGACTCCAACATTAAATTTTAATTTAGTTAGGTACTGGTGACATTCCCATATGATATTCTGGAGTCATCTGTTCTCTGGATTTGATTGTTACAGTACATGAAGCATGAAAGAGCACATTGAAGCATATCGTACACATTGCATTTGTAATGTGCAAAAGTTTCCTTTATTTAAAGATTCTCTGTGATTTCTATGGGTACCATGCACACCTGAAATATCATAGGAGATGACTCCCGTTTCACAGAAATATGTGATTTACCAGCATTACGTGTCACCGAATACAAAGTATAAGTACATTTTTGCACTCCGTCTGTGCTACACTTCTAAGCTTACAACAATTTACATTTATATAACAACTTTAACATAAGTAGCACCTTAAAATGTCAAGCCAAGAAAGGAGAGATTATCATAAGCTTTGACAAAGAAGTGAGCTTTGTTGATGTTGTTAAAGAAGTGGCAGATAGAGCAAAAGAAGTGGTGATGTGAAGGGTGGGCAGGCGGGGAGTGGTGTAAATTCCTGAGCATAGGAAACCATTTAGCTGAACGTTCTGTCATCAATAATTGGTTGATGAAGGATGCTCCAGGGGCTGGAGTTACAGGAACTAGAAAATGAGGAAAATAGGGTAGTATAAAATTGCGCACATATAATTGGACGCCACAGTGGCTCAGTGGTTAGCACTGTTGCCTCACAGCGCCACAGACCCGGATTCAATTCCCGCCTCGGGCAACTGTCTGTGTGGAGTTTGCATATTCTCCCCGTGTCTGCGTGGGTTTCCTCCAGGTGCTCTGGTTTCCTTTCACAGTCCAAAAATGTGCAGGTTAGGTGAATTGGCCATGCTAAATTGCCCGTAGTCTTAGGTGAAGGGGTAAGTGTGGGGAGGGTGTGTCTGGGTGGTTGCTCTTTGGAGGGTCAGTGTGGACTTGTTGGGCTGAAGGGCCTGTTTCCACACTATAAATAATCTAACCTAATCTACTCATAATGAGACAACAGAAAAGTAGGATTTAAGGTAAAACGCATTGGAAATGTTAAAGAACTAGACTCAGCAATAAAAACTGCAAGAACTGCAGAAGCTGGAAATCAGAAAATCATACAGAAGTTTCTGGAAAAGCTCATCAGACCCAGCAGCATCTGTGGAGAGAAATCAGAGTTAACATTTCGAGTCCAGGGACCATTCCTCAGAACTGATGGTAGTGAGAAAAATGTTGATTTTATGCAGAAAATAGGGTGGTGGTGGATGGTGTGGAGTAAAGAATAGATGGAGATAAAGTTCAAAGAGAAAGAAGGACAGTTGGCCAGATAAAGGAGCAGATAGTGGTCAGGCTAGGATGGTGGATAGCTGTTAGTGGGGACTGTTAGTGACTCACAATGGATTGTGTGTAATCACTGACCATGTGATATAAGGTCTGGTGTGTGGGGGTTGGGATAAGGACATGGGAGAGCTCAAGCCCTAAAAGTGTTGAACTCGATATTGAGTCCAGAAAGCAGTAGACATTCCAAGTAGAAAATGAAGTGAAAACAAAAATTGCTGGAGATCACAGCAAGTCAAGCAACATCCATGGAGAGAAAGCAAGCTAATATTTCAAGCCTAGCTGACTCTTCAACAGAGATGGTGTCCCGCTCTAAACTCAAAATGTTAGCTTGCTTTCTCTCCATGGATGCTCCCTGACTTGCTGCGATCTCCAGCATTTTTCTGTTTTCAGATTCCAGCAGCTGTAGTAATTTGCTCCTACAGAAAATAAGGTGCTGCTCTTCCAGCTTGTGCAGAGCTTCACTGGAGCACTGCAGAGAGCCGAGACAGAGAACGTGGCCAGAGAACAGGCCGGTGTGTTGAAGTGGCAGGCCACAGGAAGCTCAGAGTCTTTTTTTGTGGACAGATATCATCAGTTGTAAGTCAGCTAGGTTTTGGTTTTGGGTGAGTGAAACATTTGTGAGGCAGCACTTTATAGAAGTCAGAACTTTTGGATGTAGGTTTGCTCACTGAGCTTGAAGATTCATTTCCAGATGCTTTGTCACCCTACTAGGTAACATCTTCAGTGGGCCTCAGGCGAAGCACTGCTGAAAATTCCTGCAGAACTTCCAGAGCATGGAGGATTGAAGATCCATGTAGTGAATACTAGATTAGCCCAGTCTAACAATGAAAACAATGTGTAAGAATTGAGCCTCAGATGAACAAGTGCAAGGATGAAGCTAACTTTAGTGCTGAGATGAAACTTTGTGATAGGGACAATATAGAATTTTAGGCTCATCTTTGCCTCAATCAAGTCCCAAATGATGAGCAGTTTGGCCCACAGTGGTTAGAGATTGTTATCAGTTCCAAGAGAACAGAGTGCAGTTTATGCAAAATGATTGTGTTGTTTTCCATCATGAAAACACTATGGCCCCTGACTGCCATAGGGAGAACTGAAAGCTGTTGCCAAAGCTTTACAGCACTTTTTATATTGAAGATGCATGCAGATGGAATTCAGTTCTGTCAACCAAGATGTGTTATGTTTGTCACTCCACTATGGACTGAACAATCTTAACTTATGATAATCAAATGGAAAGCAAAAAATTGTAATCAAATTAAGAACCTTTTATTTAATCACCCCCTTCAAAATAATCTGCACAGCTGCAACTGGGGTAGATAGGTTCTCCGGTGTGAGGAGACAACACAGTACCAACGTAATATGTTCTATCCTTTCTTGTTAATAATTAAGATTAATAAAGTAAATGAATGGCATTGCAAATTACAATAGCATAGCACATCTTGTTAATACAAAACTGATTCTGAAAGGTCTAAGGAAAAGCATTTGAAGCAGGAGGTAGCAATGAGCAGAAGAGTATCAGGAGTGATGAAAACAATATTTGAAATCTTTAAAAAATGCCATATGGTGCTGAGTTCATAATGTAAAATCTGGGATGACAGGCGGTAGCAGCTGAGAAATAATCCCCTCAGAGATTTTTGCATGGGTTTTATTATGCGTTAACCTGATAATTCAATGATAAATATAGGATACTGCACAATAGATGTCAAAAGCTGCATTCTATTTTATAACTGAAAAGGTTCTGTAACTGACAACCATTTCAGACACATGGGACATTTCTTCCCAATGAATTTAATATGGATTTTTCTGGCTACCATGCATGAATATCTTTAATTCATCGAACTAAACCCAAAGCATCAAGTCATTATCATTTCTTTGTTTTCTTTTGTTTTCAATTTAAACTAATTTACCAGCTCTCAAGGGCTCCAACAAATTTCCTCTGCTGAGAGAAAAGGCAACATGTCAAATGCTCACACCTGACTTCTGACACCGATGCCAAATGTACTCAGTCAACAAGAAGCACAGCTGACAGGACTGAGTGTGCGTTACACAGGGACATGCCCTTTAACTATTCATTCATATAGCAGCTGAATGACAAGTTATTTGACAATTTTACGACAAGCTGTGAGGAGAAACCATTACTAATAAGAAAAGCTGCTTTTCTGGCACCTCTAACTGATCAATAATCAGTTCAGCCAATGAGTTCTGTCAAATTAAAAAAAAATAATGGAGATGCAAGATCTGATTCTGGATTAGTAAATACCATAGCATAATAAATGGGGCAGACACCAGAACAGCCACGAGCTAGATAGCACTGTATCCATTGCAGGTTATAATATTACTGCCTCCTACTAGTAGCGAGCAGGTAGATATGCAGTGAACATAAGATAAGGCTTTGGTGTAACCATTCTCACCAATAGTAAAGTACATTTTAGTGATTTACATCCAAGCTTAAAGATTATATTAACAACTAGAAGCAAAAGAATATTGCAGGGCTGGCAGTAGGTTTGCCAGAATTTTTGGAGAGAGAAACAGAATTAACTTTTCCACATAATGCATTCATTGGGTGTGGGCATCATTGGCTGAAAGAGCAATTATTGACCATCCATACTTGCCCAGAGGGGTTTTAAGAGTCAACCATGTTGCTATGGGTATGGAGTCACATGCAGGTATGGTAAGGATGGCAGTTTCCTTCTCTAAAAGACATCAGTAGACTAGAGGGGATTTTCCTGACAGTTGATGATGGTTTCATGGCTATCATTAAACTCTTATTTCCAAATTATTATCAAATTCAAATACCGCCATTGGCCAGATTTGATCACAATGATTAGTATTTCCAGCATTTTCTACTTTTATTTAAGATGTCCAGCACCCACGATATATTATTTGTGCACAAGGGCTACTTAAACAAAGTACTAACAGGAAAATGTTAAGCATTGGATGGTGCAGAAGACTTTCTGCTTTGGCACTCATATCACATGCTATGGCTGGGAAAGTGAAATGATCACAGGATTGAGATCTGACGATGACAGACACTCAATGTTGATCTGCCAGATTGCTACCATGATCCCAATCCTGAGGCATTTTCAACAAGGGTGTCTTAGGATGAGGGGGACACATTCCATCATACGTTTTACCCCAACACCATTGCATAATGGTGCATTCTGGGCCACAACTGTGACTGTTAGTTGTCCCCTGGAAGGACTATTATCAGGCACTTCTGACCTTTTCAAAAATTTAACAAACTTATTTTCCTTTCCATCTCTTTCCCTCCACCTTTAGATCAGCAGCTTTGATCTTGGCAGAAAGATCTCATTGGGCTCTTCCAGTATTGGAAGCCCAATCACCATCCCAGACTGAGCGCAAGTCCATTCGCATGCTTCATTAGTTGCAGACAAAAACATTTGTTGGGCATGCCTAAAGCAAACTAAGCAGCATCAGGATCTGGAGCTAATCCCCAATTCAGTTTTCCAGCCATTGCTAGAAAAGCTGAGTAGATCTGGCAGCATCTGGGAGAAAAATCAGGGTTAACGTTTTGGGTTAAATTTGAGGAAGGGTCACTTGACTAGAAATGCTAACTCTGATTTCTCTCCACATATGCTGCCAGACCTGCTGAGCTTTTCCAGCAATTTCTGTTTTTATTTCTGAATTAAAGCATCCAAATTTCATTCAGTTATTTTATTGAAAATTCACCCTTTGCTTCCAATTGTAAATTGGACTCAAAAACTCCTATCAAGCTTAAAAACCAAGCAAGGGCTAACTTTAAAATTCTGGATTTCATGTCACAAAGTGGTTATAATGCACACACATATATTTACATCAGATGTTCCTTATTATTTTCAGACTAAGCCTTTAAGCTGTAGGATGATCTATCCTAATGCTAAGCCAAGGCTAGACGGTCAGGATATCAGTGATATTTGACTATCTTATGGTATCAAAACCCTTTCATGACTGAAGGCTTTCTGGACCCTGGGAGGAATCTTCCACAGATTGCATCACCAGTACAGATGTAGCTTACAATATTCTAACATCTTAGTGAGCTATCCCCTTGCGTGATTGGATGGAACGGATCGGTCACAAGAAGGTCTTGAGAAATCAAATTTGTCCTTTGGAAAGAATCACTACAGTAGAGCAGTCTGAAACCTTCATCTCTTTTGCATCTTCAAAAATAAATTATACCAAGTTAGGTTTATGCAGTCTATAGATGCATACAATGACAAATGTTCTTCCCCCTGCTGATTTACTCTGACCAACTCATTTGATAATTGCTGTCCCAATATTGCACTGGGTATAATCATGACCTGATGTTTCTGGTGCTATTATTCTCACCAACTGGTTAGGAACTTGCATTGCTACAGATCATATGCATTCAGAACAAGATTGCAAATCTTACAATTATTTTGACTGACTGAAGTGAAAAGTACCTCTCACTGTCTTACACACTACTTTACAGTCAGAGAGACTAAATACAGATTTGTCCCAAACCCTTCCCTTAGCAATATTTGGAATAAATTGGTTCACCTCCCTATCAAACTACAATCTTGAGTCAGGTGCTACACTTCAAAGTTCATGGTCTTGAATTGTCTTTTCCAGAATAAATGGCCATGATTCAACCACCGATTTATGAACTGTTATGTGTACACCAACAACTTCTAATTGTCTTAAACAGAATTTAAGTTGAAAGTGCATAACTTGATTGTTACTTTATTTATGGCTCCTCTCATATTAATCACACACAAAACAGTTTGCTTTCTGTGAAAATGTATTCTTTGTAAATTGAATCTGACTGCATATCAATAATGCACAAAATTCAAGCCAAAATCCTCTCCACCAAAATAATTAAAATTACATGATGTTCTACTTAGATACAAAATAAAACTCCAGACATTTTGCAACCTTTTGGACTTTATACGGAGTTCAACATCTTCAACTTGTGAATGCACTCCCATTCCAACACTTTCTTTCAACTTTACTTGTTACATTCTGTAAGCATGTTCTCTCCTCCCAGGTGACTGTCTGTTCGTTCCAATCTGGCAAGTAGACACACCATTATACTGCCATTCTCACATTCTGATCACTTAATCTGAACTATCACCATCCTTCCCACCAACCCCCAGCACACCACCCTTCCCACCCCACCTCCCAAAGCTGCATCTGTTGCCTAAATGCTGCCTCTTCCACACTTCACTTCAGTTCTGATGAAGAGTTATCTAGACTCAAAATATTAGCTTGTTCTCTCTCCATAGATGTTGTCTGATCTACTGTGATCTCCAGCACTTATTGTTTACAGTAAAAGATTGCAGCATCTGCAGTAATTTGCTCCTTCCAGACCACAGCATCTTTTAGAGTATCTAACACCCAATTAGCCTCATCTTTGATAGACTTCCAATAATTAGAGTCATATGAATAATAAACAATTGATGTGAGTAGTCTGACTGTGAGAATGTTGTAAAATCAATACATATTGGTAAACAAAGATACAGTAGCATAGATTAATGGTACAAATAATTATCAGGGCACTGTGATCAAATATGGAACAAGTGTCAACAATTACAGTCTAATGAATAAGTCCCACTCCTTAATAACTAAAATTGTTGCTGAGAATAATTACTGTTCAATTTAAAGCTGAGCACAATTTCTAATTCAAAATACATTTAATATTTCACTACTACTTTCTATCACAGTGTAAAAGTCCCTTGTTACCTGTTTATGCTATTACAAGCTTTCATGTATGTTGCGGAACTAATCACCACCTGTTAATGGCTGATGTAAGAGTGCTAGCAATAATCTTCCTTTCGAGATATTTTCTAAGTAATCTGTTCCAAGATGTTATTACTCTGCAGGAGCAGGTAGGACTTGAACCCAAGCCTCCAATGTTGGTATTTTAATCAACCTATCCAGCTATATTATGACACACCTCTAGAGGTAGATCGGACTTGAACTGGTCCTCTTGGCCAAAGGTTAGAAACACTACCACTATGCCACAAAAGCCCAAACTTCACCTTCTTATATTAGCTTTAAAAATATCCAAGTTATCCAAGTAACGTTTGGAGAAATCAAAGGAACCATAACTGATTTAATAAGCCATTCACAGTTTCACTGTACCGTCTGTGGGTGGTACATGTATGAAATGAGCTTCCAGAGGAAGGAGTGGAAGCTGGTACAATTGCAACATTTAAGAGGCATTTGGATGGGTATATGACTAGGAAGGGTTTGGAGGGATATGGGCTGGGTGTTGGCAGGTGGGACTAGATTGGGTTGGGATATCTGGTCGGCATGGACGGGTTAGACCAAAGGGTTTATTTCCAGGCTGTACATCTCTATGACCCTATGACTCTAATATGTTTATTAACAATGGTGAAGAATGAACCTCTGATGATTCTTCACAAGCTGCCTTAACAGCTTGATGGAATCTATTGCATGTTAGCAATGGAAATAAATCGCAAAGTATTTCGATATAATCAATAAGACACCTGATCACATTGAGATTTGGATTCCTCTTTCCCTCCCCAAGGTTATATAACATCAGTTGCAGGCTCCAACATTTAAACTCTCAGAATTGTCATCCTATACATTAGACATATCCATTATGAATTGGTAACAGGAATAGGCCAAAAAACACAAAATAATTCAATGTTTCTTTTCTCAAGTGAATGTTCATTACACTCATTATCTGGGAGCATGATTCATGATCTTGGTCCAAAAGATACAAATGTTGGACATAGTCCATTTAGACATTTAGGTTCTTCTGCATTTAGGCTTTTAGGTCCTAATCAACTGTTCTTCAACATCCAATGGATGTCAATAAAACAGCAACTTTTTTTTTTAAACATATCTAAACCCAGTGTGATTTAGGATGAGGAGGGTGAAACAACTGCAGAAAGCCAGGGTCCCATCACCAAGTCACCCTTTTATTTACTAGCGTGCAGTACATTGGCTGTGACCAGTCAACTCAGAGTCAATCCTCAACTGAGGAGATTCTACCCTCCTGGTTATATTTGTCAACCAAGGTTTTACTGAATGGGACTGTTAACCTGTGCCAATTCATGAACCTGTCATTGATGAGGTCTACCTGGTCCCAATCATGATAACCCTTTCCCTATAAGTCCAGGGATGTAGGCCTGGCCTTTTGCTTGTGGCTTCTCTTGCAATGCTTTCGGCCCATGTCCGGTTCCTCTGACTCTGACTCAGACACAGGCGATGTGTACCAGACTATGGGCCACTTCTTGTATCCAGAACGTCCACAAAGAGTCTCCTCCGCTTCTTCTGGCCGCAACAGGATGAAGGCTGCATCCATTAAGGATTCTGAGGTTTCCTTGACACTAGATGGAGGGGCTGCACCTATGGTTTCTGCTGGGCCTTCAGGCTGCTCTGAGGGGCCAGGTATGTTTTGCTCCTGCCCGGTATGTGAGGTAACAGCTTTCAGGTGATCCACAGGTTTGTTCAGAACTGCATCACGGACCTGACCGAGCATCAACCTTGCCTTGTCCCCTGACAAGGCCATTTCCATGGTTCTGGCACCAAGCTTCATCCCTTGAATTAAATTGTCTCTTTCATTTAAAGGAAGAATTTGACTGGCATTGCTTTTCCTGCTGCTATTTCACCCTTTGCCCTCGCCACCACATCCCATCTAGTTCTGGGAATATCAAGCTTAAAATGGTGTGGAGTCTTCTCCCCATCAGCAACTCTGCTGGAGCTATCCTTGTTGGTGTGTGTGGTGTGATCCTACAATTGAACAGGAACTGGGACTGTTTGGTCTTAATTGAAGCCACAGGCCTCTTGAAGCCTGCCTTTAACATTTGGACAGCTTTTTCCATGAGAACATTGGATGCTGGATGGTATGGATCTGTCATTATGTGCTGAATGCCTTTGAACTTGAGGAAAGATTCAAATTCCTGCTGGTAAATGACGTCCCATTTTCCGTGACTAATACTTCCAAGAATCTGTGTGTTATGAATGATGCTTGCAGCTTCTCAATCATCATCCTGAGCTTGCTGAATGAACTTTATACCCAACCATTTTGAGTGGGTGCCCACAATGATCAGGAACATTGAGCCCATGAAAGGACCAGCACAGTCAACATGCAACCAAATCTAGGGTTAACTGGCCATTCCCATGAATGCGGTGGCAATATTTGCCCTTGTTGGCACTCTGGGCACTGCCCCACCAATGCAGCTATGTCCAGTATTCAACCCCGGCCACTAGACATAGCTTCTTGCCAGCATCTTCATCTTGGAAACCCCGGAATGATCCTGGTGGAGTTCAGCCACTATCTGGGACCTTTACTTGGGACAATGACCCTTGCTCTCCACAGTAATACCCCATCCTCTACAGTGATCTGGTCTCACTGGGTCCAAAAACGTTTCAATCCTGGTGGCAATAGCCCTTCTGTCTCCCCCATTGCCACCGGCTGTTCAGTTTTGCTTCATCAGGATCTTTTTGTGTTGACAGATGGATATTATCTGCAGTGACTGGAAGGATGTCCAGAAAGTTTAAATCCAAAAGGGACTCCTCCAGAGGAGACACCACTGGTAGAGTATCCGCCATTGGGAAGTGGCTCAAGGCATCCACATTACCACTTGGCTTCCTGGATGGTGTCCTAACATGTACAAGCTGAGAAAGAAGGGTCCAACGCTGAATTCTACTGGAAGCTATGGGCGGCAGCACCATGTCTTCCTTCAGTAGCCCTAGCAGGGTTTTGCAATCTGTAACTATGACAAATTCCCATCTGTAAAGGTACCGGTGGAAATTCCTCACACCAAAGATGATGATCAAACTTTTCTTCTCTATCTAGGTATAATTGCGATCCTTATCAGCTGAAGTCTGGGAAGCATACGCTATTGGGGGTTCATCTCCATTAGGCCAGTGGTGAGCCAACGCTACCCCGTTATCATATGGGGAGACATCGTATGTCAGCACCACCTCTCGCTTTGGATCGTAGTCTGCCAACACCTCAGATGACGATACCTGCTTTTTCACTTCTTTAAAGGCTACTTCTTGGCTGTGTGACCATTTCCAAAGCTTTTTCAATAGCATGTGTAAGGGTGTCAAGATGAAGGCCAGGTTATGTATGAATTTTCTGTAATAATTCCCTAACGCAAGGAAAAATCTAAGCTCCAATACAGATATGGGAGCCGGGCTCATTTGTTCACCCTCACTTTCTCTTCCAATGGGTATCACTCAGTTTTGTCAACTCTGTAACCTAAATTGCTCTTTTGGGGTGCGTGGGACACATATTTTTCCCATCTAAGGCAAACGTCTGCCTGGGAGAAACCTTTAAGCATTATGTCCAAGTTCTCCAAGTGCCTGTTATTGGTCTTCCCTGCTATTAGTACATCATCAAGAAGGATGGCAACATGCCCTTGTAAAATGTTCTCCATGGTCCCCTGAAAACGGGCACGGGCTGATGATAACCCAGATGGCAGTCTTGTACTTGAATATTGATATAAATCCTTATAGGTATTTATTGTAGTCTGGGACTCCTCCTCCAGCTTTGTAAAGGACAGACCTACTCCACCAACTTTGTGTACAAGTCCTCTATGCAAGGGATTGCGTATTTATCCAGCTGCAAGAAGCGGCTTACCATTTCCTTCAAATCCCCACAAAGGTGAAATGAGCTGTCAGGCTTCACAATCTGTACAATTCTGCATCTGCACTGGTTTGATGATTCTTGTCCTTTCCAGCCTCCTGCTTTCAGCCTTTACTTTTGGCAAATGGCACTGGGCAGACCTTGAAAATCTCTAATTGCTTTGTGGTCAACACGGAAAGTGGCTTTGGCCCCTTTGATAGTCCCTACCCCTCTTCGAAGAACTCCTGGGTATTTCACTAGGACTTCACTGATGCAGCCACTTTCCAACCGAAAAATGTTGAGCCAACGTAGATGGATCTTCCTCAACCAATTCTGCCCCATTAGACTTGGGTATGAGCCTTTTAATTACCATCAGTGGTAACTGCATCAACTGCTTCTCACGAGGAAACTGGAACCGAAGTCATACCCTTAATCTGTAACGGTTCCCCAGTATACAACCTCAATCTGGCTGAGGTCTTGTGCAAGTTTAAAGGTTGGAGTCCCAAGCAAATCTTGTTAAAGACAGACTCTGCAACCACAGATATAGCTGCACTGGTATCAAGCTCCATGGGGACTGGGTGACCATTTAATCAAACATTAATTTTATTTGGCTCTGATTTGAGTGTCACTAAGCAATTTAATTGTTCCAACCCACATGTACGGGATCTTTCCAAGGTGTACACTTTCATGGGTACATGTCTATGAGATTTTCTACTCCTTTGCTGTCTTGAGTCCGCATATCAACAGTCCGCATATCAATGGCCTGCCAGCCCAGATTCTGAAGAACTGTTTAGCCACTTAGCTGAAGTTCAGTTTTGTTGTAGGGTTCTGCTGTGGACTGGCGCAGGGTCCCTTTGCTCAGGATATGCCCTGCTTGAGGCTGTGTGATTGCCTAGACCTCACATGGTGTTCCTCAAGCTCAGTTGGACAAGTGAGGATATCCACTTCCATTGGGATGCCCTGTAATTCCCATGCTCCACTTGCCGCAATTTCTAATGACAAGGCCAGCTGCACTTTCTGTTTGAAGTCCAGTTGGGCTTCAGCCGTTAGGTGCTGCTGCATGGTTACATCATTAATCCCACATACTGAATGGTCGCTCAGCATCTCATTCAGGGTTAACCCAAAATCACATGTCGCTGCCAGTCGTTGTAACCTTGTCAAAAATCCTGATACGGAACCCCTGGTTCTCTAACAGCTGAATAAAACTGATAGAGTCTCAGGAATAGAGGAGGTTTGGGGTCATAGTATTCTTAACCAACTCTGTGAACCCTTGGAAGGTTTTATTATCTGTTGCCTCAGGAAAGATAAGCGAAATATACTTATAACCGAAAATACTGGCGGTCCACATGCAGTCAGAACAATTACTCACTGTTTTTCATCTGCCTGAATGTCATTTGCCCCAAAAAAATCACATTCTTCGACAGTAGGGTCAAATGAGTTAAGCTTCCCAAACAGGTATGATGCCAGAAAAGTTAACCACAACTGTTAGTTGTGGTTGCAACTAGGTGATAGTTGCAAGCGAATGTTTTTTAGATTATATTACATTACATTACAGTGTGGAAACAGGCCCTACGGCCCAACAAGTCCACACCGACCCGCCAAAGCTCAACCCACCCATGCTCCTACATTTACCCCTTACCTAACACTACGGGCAATTTAGCATGACTAATTCACCTGACCTGCACATCTTTGGACTGTGGGAGGAAACCGGAGCACCCGGAGGAAACCCACGCAGACACAGGGAGAACGTGCAAACTCCACACAGTCAGTCGCCTGAGGCGGGAAATGAACCTGTGTCTCAGGCGCTGTGAGGCAGCAGTGCTAACCACTGTGCCACCGTGCCACCCACGTGTTCTTCAGGCACGTCCTGTTTTCTCCCGTCGCCACTGAAATAACCACATAGAAGCAGGGTCCCATCACCAAGTCACCTCTCATTTACCAGTGCATAGTATATTGGCTGTAGCTAGCCAGCTCAGAGTCCGTCTTCAACTGAGGAGATTCTAAATCCCCTGTTTATATTCCCTCTTGGTTAATAAATTTTTTTTCTCTTTTTAATTCTTATCTCCTGGTTATATTTGTCAGCCAAGGCTTTCCTGATTGGCCCAGGTTAACAACCCCAATCAAGAACCTCACCATTAATGAGGTCACCCTTGTCCCAATCACTACAGAGGGCAGTATAGACCTTTTGTCTTCATTACGTCACAGTGACACTGTGGGCCATTGCTAACCCAAACTCTCCTTTTTCCAGAGCCAGGTCTTACAGTGTGGAAGTTTTGTTTTGCTGTGTTGCCTATTTCCAGCCATTTTTTAGTTAGTCATGATTTGCCTTGATTTGGCTTGCCCTGAGTGTTCTTAGCTATGTGGAATTCTGCTTTATCTACGTAGCTCATGAACTATTGATCTGTAGACACCTGTTAATCAGCGTGTGAATGTAGTGTGCATTGACATAAGGCCTGAGAACAATAACTCATTAATGTATAGTTTTGGCAAGATCTCAACTCTGACTGGATTATTTTCACATAGGCCAACTAGTGACTATTTTGTGTAACTGTCAGTGTCGGGGAACTTTATTAAGTCCATGGTGATCTGGAGTCCTTTGAAGTTACACCAGTCTGTTCATAAGGAAAGGTGTGCTTTCCATGACATTGTGCAATAAAGTTTGTCAATACTCAAGGTCTTAGCCAGGGAATTTCTTCAACATTCTCTAATGTTGCAGTCAGATGCCTTGTCACTGTCTGCTTGCTTGATCTCGATTTCCATTTTGAATTATATTGATGAGACCTAAAGCCAATATCAGGAAGAGCCTCACACTTCAAGTTTACAGAAGTGGGTGCCTTTGCTTTTGTACACTGATACAGATTAAAACAATTTCTTCTCTAAATAATCTTATAAAGGCTGCCAAAACTAATAACTCACAAAATGTAAGTTACTTAATAACTGTACAGAGGTCAAATAAATTAACAGATGAATTGAGCTTTAGCATCAAGTTTTAAGAAATAGCTCCAGTGTAGTGATAACCATTTTTTGCATTTTCCTTTTATTTGCCAATATAACTTTTCTCCAACGTCCTTTCCCATATATCGTTCAAACTGTTTTTTGGAGAGAAATGTGATATTTTGAACTTACAGTGCATAGATTGCCGAATGATATCTTTATTGAGGGTATACTCTATTTGAGGTTTGGAATGTAACCCTACCACAACATGAGACTACAGATTCATCTTTCTGTTTGCTGGCTAAGTTCAGGGTTATGTATTGGATTGATAGTTCCACCTAGGCCCAGTGCTAAAATAGCAGGGAACTGACATAATGTGCCCATTAGCATTCCACCACTAATGAAAAATCTTACCCATCAAGAATTCGATTTATCATGTGCACAGTGTGAAGAAGGGGGAAATGGCTGAGAGAGTGATGCTGACTTTGATAAACTTAACCCCTATGAAGAAGCAACTACATCTGAAATATATTCAACTCTCTGCAACTAAAAGCTAAAATTCCTGACATATAAAATAAAATGTTCTGGCCATAATTAGCAGTCCTGGCAGTGCCCATGGGGGGAAATAGAATTACTATTTCATGTTGATGGTTTTTCATCAGAAAAATCTAAGTGATTTTGACTGGGGGGAGAATATCAGTATTTAAGCTTTTATTCCTAATTAGTTTGCAAGATACTGTAAAGATTGTCAAACACCCACAAAGAAAGGAATGAAAATCAGAGGTAATCATTGCATTTCAGTCTTTGGCAATGAAAACTGTGGCACAGTGGTATTGGTATAATTTCTATGTCTTTGCAATGATTGGCATTTTGTGTAAGAGGATGAGAAACCAAGGACAGATCATCATAAAGAAATCATGTCTTCTCCAGATTCATTTAACTATATAAGCATTTGTTTCAACTTTATATTGGTTTAGAGTGCAGCTAAGAAAGATAAGAGATTCAACTACATATAATTTTGTAGAAATAGGAATTGGTTACACAATTCAAATTTCAAGTAGAAAATAAATTTTCAAGCAGTAGCCACAAAGCTCATTTTTCAGTTTTGTGTAAATTGAACTAATTCAATAACTATTTGACAATGGGGTGATAATCTGCCCAATAATAGTCCTAATGTGTACCCAACACAATGCAGGAAATATTAAAGTTGGCATTAGAGGTGTGTTTTTTTTTTCAGTTATAGCGTTGGTTTCATTCTAGGTTTAACAAATTGCCAATGTTTTGGTGATGATACATTACTAAATAATTAACGGAATTATTGGGGGATGGTACAATTAATTCTAGTGAGGATGCAGGTGTTTAATTACCAGTTGGCTTACTTGAATTTTTGAAATATTCTTGGACCTGAACGAGATTTTTTTTTCAAATATCCCTAACAACACGAGGAACTTCAATACAAAAGCAGAATACTTTAAGCCAATCATGAAAGACAAACAGTACACTTCTACTTTCTTTTCAATATACATAAAGAAGACTGCCCTGGCCAACCCAGCCTGTTCTTATACTACTGAGTTTCTTTCTTGCTTTTGTACCCACCACCACCACTTCCACTGGAAGCTCATTAAGGTGTCTTCGAGTCATACAGCATGAAATCAAACCCTTTAATCCAACTCATTCACACCAACCAGACATCCCAATCTGACCTTGTCTTATTTACCAGCGTATGGCTCATATTCCTCTAAATCATTCCTGTTCATATATCCGTCCAGATGCCTTTTAAATGTCCTATCTCAACTTTTTTTCTTCCCTTGTACAGGTTCTTTTTACCCCCATCCATGACCCTTCCCAAGGTCTACATCATATCCACGGTTTCCATGTTCCTGGTTCTAACCATTTCCTCTTTAAAACGAATGTTAAATCCCTCTGCGTCTCCAGCTCAATGGCTTCAGATCTCATGGCTTCTGCCTCAAGTGGAGGCCCATCGAGCCGCTATTTATTACCACCCTCCTCCACCTGACTGAGCCAGTTCTTGGTCTGAACAACTCCTCCTTCAATTCAATTCATTTTCTCCAGTGGGTGTGTTGCTTTGATAATACAGGAGCCCCAGCTAACTCTGCCCTTAGTTCCATTCAGGTCTTCCCCCTCAATACGTTTTCTGCTAGATTGATGACTGTGTCAGAGCCTCTCCCTCTCACACCAGGAACTGGAAAATTCCATTGACTTTGTTTTCAACTTCATATGGTACAGCTCTGTCTCTGTATTTCCCCTCCTTGACTTCTCTGTCTCTATTTCTGGAGATCAATTCTGAATAGTTGCTTGAAAGGATTAATTAACTGAAGCTTTTTCTGGAATTACTCTTCAACAAAAAATAACTGTGATTAGGCTTTCAATGTAACTGGTGACATGTAGAGGATGTCTGATTTGCACAGTGTTATGTTTATTGCAGGTTAAGAAAGGGTGGATGCTTGTAAGAAATAATATCATCACAACTGATGTTTATTTTGATGTGGGAGTAATTGTAAAGTATAATTTCCTTTCATTATTTTTCAGTACTAAAGTTTTGCTGGGGTAAAATTTAGTATTTTATTGGGTAGCACAGTGGCTCAGCAGTTAGCACTGCTACTTCACAACAGCAGAGAACTGGGTTTGATTCCAGCAGGTGAATGTCTGTGTGGAGCTTCACGTTCTCCCTGTGTTTGTGTGGATTTCTTCTGGGTGCTCCGGTATCCTCCTGAAGGATGAAGATATGCAGATTACTTGAACTCGTCATGCTAAATTGCCCATAGTGTCCAGGGATCTGCTGAGTGGATTAGCCATGGGAATTACAGGGATAGGGTGGATCTGGGTTGGATGCTCTTTGGAGGGTCAGTGTGGATTCAATGGGATGACTAGCCTGCTCACACACTGTGGGCACTCTATGATTTGATATGTTATTCTATTTTCTGTTTTATATAATTCATGCAATGAATATTGAAGTTTAGGAGCGGTTTACAGCAAGAATGTCATTAATTTCAAACCTCCATTAAAAGCTGCACAAAAAAATAGTTGTAATCAGTTAAAATAGGAAGAAGGGAGCTGAGGACTGCTCTTTCTCTTTCTCTCTCTGTATTTTGAGAACTATGGCTTTGTGCAAATCAGCCACAAGATGGAAGTAAGAAATAATGAGACCATATATTACAGGTTGTAACAAAACGTGTACCCAAGTGAGAACTGGGAGGCAGTTATAGAAGCAATGACCTCCAAAAGGTTAGATTTGGACATTCAATATTGACTCTATTATTTAGTCTCAAGTTACTTATAAATCAATGTATAGCCTGTCAAAGCCAACTGGTATGCAAGCAACAGATTGATCAGGAGATTGTAGAGTTTATACAGGAATTAGGAAACATAAATTGTGGGAATGTTTTCGTATGGATTCATCAGTTCTTCATGGAAGCTGAAACTAACCTCAAGATTTAGTTTATAGGTAGCATTTATTAATAATATATACATGATGGTGTGCAGCAGACCTTCCTGCTCTAAGCTGTGTTAGTCCCAACATTCTATCGGACTCTCTATTTACATCATTACCGAGCCACAGTTTCATTCACAGCATCCTCAGACCCTCACTGCATGTCCAATTAAATCCAATCTCTACCTGAGCTCTCTATAGACCAGAAGAAATCCTTAAACCTTATTTATTGCCTTTGATTCTTGTTCAAGTATTTTGTTGAATGTTATTTTCATTATAAGCCACTATGGTTTGTGTTGATTGATGCAGGTGGAAAAAATCTCCTTACGTCAAATTAAAATGACACAAGTGCTGAAAAGTCATAAATAATGCAACAAGTTTTCCTACCATCTGTTAGAACTTATGTATAAATAATGATGCCATGAATATGAAGGAAATCTATTTGATCTATACAACCTGGGTAACCTACTTACCATGTATCCTCCCTAAATTAAACTATAGTGGAGGTCTAAAAGTGTATCTAGGAAGCAACGTCTATTGATATACCTGTGAAATTGAAGGAAAAATATGTTTTAAACATCCCAACAACAGAAGAAATTTCGTACAAAAATAAAATGCAGCAGATGCTGGAAATCTGATCATAGTGTTAAAAGAATTTTAGTAACGTTAAACATTTATTTGCAAGATACAAAAAAAAGTACATTCATCGACACTTAACTTTTAAGGGGTGGTACAATGGCTCAGTGGTTAGCACTGCTGCCTCACAGTGCCAGGGACCCATGTTCGATTCCAGCCTTGGGTGACTGTCTGTGTGGAGTTTGCACTTTCTCCCTGTGTCTGCATGGATTTTCTCCAGATGCTCTGGTTTCCTCCCACAATCCAAAGATGTGCAGATCAGGTGAATTGGTAATGCTAAATTGCCCATAGTGTTAGGTGCATTAGTCAGGGGTAAATGTGAGGAATGGGTCTGGGTGGGTTACTCTTCAGAGGGTCAGAGTGGACTTATTGGGCCGAAGGGCCTGTTTCCATACTGTAAGATATCTAATATAACACATTACCAGCCAGACAAAGCTTGCTGGTAAACAATTAAAAGTTTGAAATTACTTCAGGTATAGCTGAAGAGTGGTCCAGTCTTGAAGTAAATGAGTAACATACCTGATACTCCATTAAAAGTTAAATCAATCATGAATAATAAGTGGCAGAAGCTTTGGCTGAAACAACTAATCATTGAGTTACACACATTAAAATCAAGAAAAGATTACAGACACAAAAGATATAAGAAATAATAAATTCTACAGTTTTTTTCACCACAGTTGGCCAGGACCTTAAAATTTAATAAAGTTTGATTGACCATGTGTTCAGCTAGCCAGACAGTTGAAGACTCCAAGGCGAGTCTAGTTGGATTTCTTATTTAAGCTGTGTACCAGTGATTAATTAAAAGTAATCTCTGTGAAATATAGTGCATTTGCATTTTTCTTTTCAGATACATTCAAGTCCATTAACCATACTTCAACATTAAAATATAGAAGGTGTGAAAGGACTAAGTAATTCCTTGTATTGATCTAACATTGATTAGCACAATTTAGATAGTTTATATTGATGCCCAGAATGGTGTTTAAAGCAGGGTTCTCTCTGCTCTTTTCCTTTCAATAAAAACAGCATAGATTGATATAGTAGCTTTTTATGCAGTAAAGCATTTAAAGGGGTCTCACAATGAAGGATTATGGACAAGCAGCAGGTACTGAAAATGGAAGGGAAGTTATTAAGGGACTTCTAAGCAAATACAATTTTAAAAAAATTATTGCAGTGGAAGATAGAGGAATGTTTAGCATGCAATTGTCTAGTAATACAGTACTGGAGTCTTCCTGAAAGAAAGATATTTTGTCAAAGATTTTTGTCCTGTATTCATCAAGCCTTTTGCAAGAATAGCAATGTAAAGGGGAAGGACATTTTATACTGTGTGAGAGGAGAATGTTAAATGGTTGGAAAGTGGACTCTTATTGTTAGAGGTGGAGCCACAAAAAATGTACCAATTAGATGATGAATGATGGTTATCAACCAAGCTTTCAATTGGAACTGAGCAGATTAACATAATTGGCCAAGTTATTGCCTTGGGGAATAAACTAGAGAATGTTTTTTGTTATTAATGTATTATATATTCTTCCTATATGAAAAATAGCCCAAGATTAACATATGCGGCTTCCAGTATAAATGATATGGCAAGCCCTTCAGGAATGATGAAGGGCTAATGCCCGAAACACCGATTCTCCTGCTCCTCAGATGCTGCCTGACCGACTGTGCTTTTCCAGCACCACACTCTCAACTCTGATGTCCAGCACCTGTAGTCCTCACTTTCTCCTAACTTTTAGCATGGACAGGGTTACTTAGCAAATGCTGTCCAACTTTAGGATTATGTCTAATGGTTTACACTGCATTTTTGCATTTTGCAAGCAGGTGCAGTTTGGGCATGCTAATGTCTTGCTTGTTGTGAACAATCTTTGGAAATATGACCTAAAGCCTCTTGGCCTTGCACTAGCATTGAAATTCATGAACTGCGTGATTTATCTGTGTTCTAAATCATAGCGTGATTTATTACTATGGTGGCACCTTCCTTACTGCCAGTGAAAACCTATTACATCTTCAGTATTTCCCACTGCTAATTGAAGGTTGCTGACTTCCAACATTTGTTCCTCTCTCCATAGATGATGTCTGAAGCATTGATTAGCCCAGAATTTTCTGTTTACATTACTCCATAGTTCTTAGTCATCAGGATTGCCTCTTGAATTTTATGTAATTTTCAAAAGTTTAGGCATTGTTGTCCTTAAGGTTGATGAATCACAACAGCAATATTTATTGAAAATAAATCCAAATCAATTAGGACATTCAATTACATTTCATATTAGACCTGTACAAGTTCACAAACTCAAATTATTTATATACCTGCAACATTTCATTGCACATGTTGATAAGACATAAGGAGCAATACTCAGAGAAATATTCTGGGCAGACTGCATAAGATTCATATACAGGCAGTCCCAGTCCCCAGATTACAAACAGATTCTATTCTGGAGTCTGTTGGCGAGTTGATTGTATACAAGTTGGAACATAAAGCAGGACAACATAAAGGAGTAAGTACAGAAGATGTTTGCATGTCAGATCTTTAAGATTACATCCCTGCACAACATTGTGTTCATAAGTACGAGTGTTAGCGAGTTGGATATTTGTAAATCTCCCTATATTAGAAGATCTAACCTTTGGCTTCTCTTCAGAAACACTGGATTAGTTTTACCCATGAAACAGTAGTTCACAGTTGTTATGATCATTGTTAAGCAAAGGATGATCAATATCCAGCTTCCATAATTTTATTTTAATTACTGAGACTAAAGGAACTTGTAAAATAGAACAAACCTAAAATGGCTCCTATGTTCACATGATCTCAGGTTGAGCCAAGAATCGTGGAACCCAGTGTGTGATGTAAAGGACCTTTCCACACTAAAAAGATCATATCATTCAAAGGCAGTGAAACCCAACAACAAAGTCACATGAATTTTGCAACCAGTTTAATTCACATGTTTATAATAATTTCATATATTAGGAGATGCCTGCTGTTAACCAGCTTGGAAAATACATTATGTATAAATGGACCTATTTCCAAAGTTGCTGTGATTCCTGGATGAGGTCTTTTGCAATTCATGCAGTTGCTCATTTTCCATAGTTGTTCATTACAGCAGTTCACACCAGCTCTGGCCAATATGTACCAGATCAGTTTTGAAAAAGTCTTCAACTTCAACTGATTTGATTGCATCACATGTGGTCTGTTCCATCACAGTAGGAATGAAGTTAATCTTATCAATTGTGACTAGACCAAGGTCTGTGCAGACTGATAGGCTTTGCAATTGCTGGACCATTTGTACCTACAAGGGGGATAATTTCAGGAAGCCAAGATGAGTTTGTGTTTTTACATTTCAGTGTGCTACTTTCAATGCACAGAAATGGCGATCTATCATCTCAGCATTCTCCGACCTTTATAGGCACAAGATCAATTTTGAATTTAAGTGCAACTCAGGATTGACTCTGAAAAAAATATGAAATAAACAATTTATTTAAGTGGTATATAAATCTAAAATCAGACTATATAGATATTTTCTAGTCAACATATTTAAAACTGTTTGTTTATACCTATGGCAGGTAAGACACAAACCTAGATCTCCTAGATCTGAAGTAGGGACATTACCACTATGCTACAAAAGCCATTCAATCTGAGCAGATATAATTATTCATTTTGTCCTCTACTTACCAAATCTCAGTATGACATTTGTGACTGTGCATTGTCTGCTAGTGCCTTGAAGACTGTATTGTAGTTTGAAGTTGATACTTGTTTTCAGTCTAAATAAAAACCAAAGGAACTGCAGAATTTGCTGGAAAAGCTCAGCAGTTCTGGCAGCATCTATGCAGACAGAGCAGAGTTAACCTTTCAGGTCCAGTGACCTTTCCTCTGAGGAAGGGTCACCCAAACTGAAATGTTAACTCTGATTTCTCTCCACAGATGCTGCCAGAACTGCTGAGCTATTCCAGCAATTTATGATTTCTGTTCTTTTCCACAGTCTGTCAAGTGGCTGTAAGGTATGTGTGAATCCTGGATTGTTTTCATTGAGGAGAACAGTGAGCCTCAGAGGTAATGTAGTGACAAAATAAGCTTTCAACTTAAAAACACTGGATGGTAGGACTAAGCATTTTTCTTTGTTTATGACTCCCCAAAAATCATTGTTTCTTGATTTAACTTGGAGTTCAATAATATTTGGCATAGTAATTATGTCCACTTCCATTTGTTATGAAGTTAAAGGTGTGTACTGTACCTTTAAGAGACAGTGAATGCTGTTCTGAACTGAGAGATTACAAGCCCCTGTGCATATGACTAGACGGCAGTCCCAGAGTGTACGGAAAAATTGAAAATATGTAACTTTTGTTTGTGGAATAGATACCTGAGTTTTGATTGCTGTTTTGACCAAAATTCAAATTTAACCAATCAGTTTAAGTTATGCCCAAGGATACTAAAGCGCAATTGAGTTTGATTTTATTGTTTTGCCAACATTAAACCAATGAGATGATCTGATGTTGGAGAGATATAAAATGCAGACCTTTGGAAAATTGGTCAGAAAGCAACTGCCATCAAGACTGCCTCCATTAGATCAAACATCTTGCTCTCCATGCTATGAGGAAGTACTGTCCATCAGGGGTACCTTTTCAAATTAAACATACTCGCAGGAAAAAGAAACAAGACAATCCAGAGAGATCTTCAGCTGGAAGAAGAAAGACACAGAAGACGACAGCGGCCGTGTGTTTTTGAAATTAAGTTAATGCAAGTTTAATAAGTGTCTTATTGGAACAGCATATTGTTATAGAGTTGGAGGCAGATAATAAACAGAAAAGAGATAGGGGGCTTAGAATTGTGCATAGTTGTTTAATATTCATATTTAGAGTTAAAAAGAAAGAGGTTATTTCTTTAAATAATGGAATTTAGGAATTCTCTGTCACTCTATTTTAACAGATTAAGAGGCAAGGTGAGCTTTTTTGGTTTAATGAACAGAGGGGTTCACTTCAGCCTCATGACACACTCCACTGCTGTGTAAACCTAATGCAATTTGATAGATAACCCATCAATATCTAAAAATGCAGGAACATTGTGTCGAAAGTTAAAATCAGATCAGCTGTGATCTTATTGAACAGATGATGGTTGAGTGGCCTTACTGTCTGTACGTTTGTATGTCTACTTGAATGAACAGATTTCACACAAACATAATGATTTTCTCCAAATCATTGAATTCATCAAATCACCTGCTGAAATCCTCAACTAACTTCCTCAGGTGTTTTCTGTGTGAATCTATTTTTCTTTGTCTTTGATTTTAAAATAGTATTTTGTCCAGACATGAGAAATATCACAGCATTTTATGATCTAATACAGGGCCGGTAGATCTACTTTCATTTGAATGCATTCACAGTATTGATCTTATGTGCTATGTTTCTGGCCTTTCTCTGCAGTTTACTGTTCAGCTCATTCAGTTTGACAACCTGAAGCACAAAGAGACTTAGGAGTCTATTCACTCTTTTTCTTACCTCACCCCTTGTCAATGGCATAAATACCATCCGTTCTTAATGGCTTTCAGTTCTGATGAAGGATCATTGGACTTGAAATGTTAGCTCTTGTTTTTCTCTCTGTAAATACTGCCAGATCTACTGAGATTTTCGAGCACTTTCAGTATTTGTTCCAGTTCGTTAAGTATGGATTTAAACAAGTGATTCAGGGCCATAAGAGTAGAGCCCACAGGATGGGTTGTTTACGTACAAAAGTAAAACAAAGAATTGTGGATCCTGGAAACAAAAACAGAAATTGCTGAAAAAAACACTCAGCAGATTGGGCAGCCTCAGTGAAAGGCAAGCGGAGTTAACCTTTCAGGGCTAGTGACCCTTCTTTAGATATTGTCAACAACTTCATGGTGTCAATTGCTCTAAATTTCTCAAGAGGCATTTAAGCACCTTTCTCACTATACCCACAACCAGGGAAGTAGGCTGGGCCTAGCCTCTCCAACTGCTGGTTAAATGCAAGGTAGTTTGAAGTGTGCCTACTTCAATGCCGGGAGCATTGAACTTGCATCATGGATTCGTACCTGGGACTTTGATGTTATGGCCATTTCGGAGACATGAATGGAGCAGGGACAGGAATGGTTGTTGCAGGTTCAAGGATTCAGATGTTTTAGTCAGAACGGAGAAGATAGTAAAAGAGGGGAGGTGTGGCATTGTTAGTCAAGGACAGTATTACAGTGGTAGAAAAGATGTTTGAGGACATGTCTACTGAGTAACTTGGGCTGAAGTTAGACACAGGAATGGAGAGGTTACACTGTTGGAAGTTTTCTTCAGGCTTCTGAATAGATCCAGAGATGTAAGGGAAAGACAGCAAAGATGATTCTGGATAGGAGCGAGATTAACAGTATAGTTGTTATGGGGGACTTTAACTTTCCAAATATTGATTGGAAATGCTATAGCTCAAGTAGTTTAGATGGGTCAGTTTTTGTCCAATGTGTGCAAGAGGGCTTCAAGGAGTAAGGTCACATTGGATTTGGAGGAATATGATGATTTTGGTGATAGTGACCACAATTCGGTTATGTTTACTTTAGCGATGGAAAGGGATAGGTATACACCGCAGGGCAAGAGTTATAGCTGGGGGAAGACAATTATAATGTGATTAAGCAAGATTTAGGATGCATAGGATGGGAAAGGAAACTACAGGGGATGGGCACAATTGAAATGTGGAGCTTATTCTAGGAACAGCTACTGCCTGTCCTTGCTAAGTATGGACCTGTCTTGTCAGGGAGGAAGTGGTCGAGTGAGGGAGCCATGGTTTACTAAAGAAGGTAAATCTCTTGTCAAGAGGAAGAAAAAGGCTTATGTTAGGAAGAGACATGAAGGCTCAGTTAGAGTGCTTGAGAGTTACAAGCTAGCCAGGAAAAACTTAAAGAGAGAACTAAGAAGAGCCAGGAGGAGATAGGAGATGTCGTTGGCAGATAAGATCAAGGAAAACTCTAAAGCTTTCTACAGGTATATCAGGAATAAAGAATGACTACAGTAAGATTAGGGCCAATCAAGGACAATAGTGGGATGTTGTGCGTCGAGTTCAAGGAGAGAAGTGCTAAATGAATATTATTCGTAGGTATTGGAAAATGGCAATGTTGTCGAGGAGTATACTGAGATATAGGCTTCTGGACCAGGCAGGATTGACGTTCACAAGTAGGAGGAGTTAGCAATTCTGGACCCTGGGCCAGAGGGATTTATCCCAGGATTCTCTGGGAAGCTAGGGAGGTGATTGCAGAGCCTTTGGCTTTGATCTTTATGTTGCCATTGTCTACAGGAATAGTACCAGGAGACAGGAAGATAGCAAATGTTGTCCCCTTGTTCAAGAAGGGGCGTAGAAACAACATTGGTAATTATAGACCAGCAAGCCTTACTTCAGTTGTGGGTAAAGTGTTGGAAAGGATTATAAGAGATAGGATTTATGATCATCCAGAAAGGAATAAGTTGTTTAGGGATAGTCAACACTGTTTTGTGAAGGGAAGGTTATGCCTTACAAGCCTTATGGAGTTCTTTGAGGTGACCAAACAGCTGGATGAGGGTGAAGTGGTTGACGTGGTGTATATGAATTTCAGTAAGACATTTGATAAGGTTCCCATGGTAGGCTATTGCACAAAAAACAGACAAATGGGATTGAAGGTGATTTAGCAGTTTGGATGAGAAATTGGCTAGCAGGAGGAAGACAGAGTGTGGTGGTTGATGGGAAATGTTCATCCTGGAATTCAGTTACTACTGGTGTACCGCAAGGATCTGTTTTGAGCCCATTGGTGTTTGTCATTTTTATAAATGACCTGGATGAGGGCATAGAAGGATGGGCTAGTAATTTGTGGATGACACTAAGTAATTGGAGTTGTGAATAGTGCTAAAGGATGTTGTAGGTTACAGAGGGACATAGGTAAGGTGCAGAGCTTGGCTGAGAGGTGACAAATGGAGTTTAATGTGGAAAAGTGTGAGGTGATTCACTTTGGAAGGAACAACAGGAATAAAGATTACTGGGCTAATGGTAAGACTTTTGATAGTGTAGATGAGCACAGAGATCCTGGTATCCCTACACACAGATCCCTGAAAGTTGCCACCCAGGTTGTTAAGGCTGTTAAGAAAGCCTACGATGTGTTAGCTTTTATTGGCAGAGGAATTGAGTTTTGGAGCCACAAGGTCATGTTGCAGCTGGTGCGGCCGCACTTGGAGCATTGCTTATTGTTCTGGTCACCGCATTATAGGAAGGATGTGAAAACTTTGGAAAGGGTTCAGAGGTGATTTACTGGGATGTTGCATGGTTTGGAGGGAAGGTCTTAAGAGGAAAGGCTGAGGGACTTTGTTAGAGAGAAGGTTGAGAGGTGATTTGACTGAGACACGTAAGATAATCAGAGGGTTAGATGAGGTTGACAATGACAGCCTTTTTCCTCAGATAGTGATACCTAGTACGAGGGGACGTAGCGTTAAATTGAGGGGTGATAGATATACGATAGCTGTCAGTTTCTTTACTCAGAGAGTAGTAGGAACGTTGAATGTCCTGCCTGCAACAGTAGTAGATTCACCAACGTTAAGGGTATTTAAGTAGTCATTGGATAAACATATGGATGAAAATGGAATAGTGTCAGATAGATAGGCTTCAGATTGGTTCCACAGGTGCAACATCGAGGGCCGAAGGGTCTGTACTGCGCAGAAATGTTCTATGTTCTAAATGCCAATGATGGTAGAATTAGGCGCTTAAAATAACTCTACAGAGGCCAGGTATCCCTTCACTAAGTTACCATTTATTTGCACATACATAGTAGTTGAAATAGATTTGATTTCCTCAGATCCAGTTCTCAGAATGAGCCCAACCTCTTACACTCCTTTTATATCTCTGTCAACCAGGGCTCCCTGGTTGTACCAGGTTAACAGCCCCAATCCAGGAACTTATATTTTATGAGGTCCACCTGGCTGACCTTGTTCTGATCACTCTGGCCCTTAAGCAAACATTACATGTCATGGGACAAGAAATGGGTGAGTATGCAGACCACTCACTGGCTATGACATAATTCTGCATCATCAAATCTATCATTGAAGAATATTCAACCCAACCTAAATTTACACTTCCTGCACAATCATTATGGTCTTAGTTTCACAATTCTTTAATCTCATTAGTTACTTTCCCTCTGTTCCCCTCATTGTAATGTTTTCCACTCAATTTATCATTAAAAAATTAAACAAAAACAAACATTCTAAAACAGAGAAGGAAGACAGTACACTCAATGGTCTTTTACAATAGTTCGAGTCAGTAATTATTTTACTCAGGCAATTCATATGTGATAGATTTTAATGTGGTGTATCCTGCAGAACATAACAATAGTGCAAGCTCTTCGATATCTTAGCTCATTTTATAGAATATAAGATAAGAGTGTACATCTGTGAGCTAAGTGCAATGCTAAAGCAAAAGGTTCAGCCTCAGGGATAGTTACAAAGATTTCAAATCTATTTTGAATTTGAGTTTAACTTTAGTTAAATATCATAGGCCTTAGCAATGGTCTTTCAACCTTCATATTTCAATTTTCTTTTTTGAGCTTTTTATGCATAACCATGTTGTTGTCAAGTGTTGGTAAGAATATGATAGTTTTCATGAAATTTTTGATGTTCAGAAAAATATCAACTAATAATATTAATTGTGTGAAAAATATTTCTAAGTTTGGTTCTTTCTGGCCTGAATGTCTGCTTTTAATTCATTAGAATATAATAACACTAATTACTTGTCCAGATAGATTATAATACATTTCTTAAAAGGTCTATCAGACCGATAGATAAAAATATTAAGAATTTCATTTTGGTTGGACAGATTATATTATCAGCAGCAGTAACTTCAGGCTTGATTTTAATGAATTTCTGTCCTTACACTAAAATCACGACTATAATCGTAGATTGCTACCAGAATAGAATAGAATGGCAATTTATTGTCACGTGTATTTTTATTAAAAACTACAGTGAAAAGTTTTATAAGTCGTTATACCACAATACTTAAGTTAATGTCAGAAGTCATAAATAAGAAAAGAAAAAATCTTTACAGTTCAATTAACAGCTCCTGGGTTCAGGGTTCACTGGAAAACCAGACCAAAACTGCTGCAATACACCAAAACGAGACCTCCACGCTGGAAGACCTGGAAGCTGCCTCCAAAGACAAGGTGAGATGTCCATGCTGGACTAGACCTTCACGGCAGGCTGCTGAACTGCCCAGAAGAAGACCCGCATGATGTGGCAAGACCTCCATGCTGTGACAAGACTACCGTACTGGGAGACTGCCCCACCAGGTGCCAAGCCTGCACTGCCGTCCGAGGCCGCTGGAAGCCACCTTGTCACTAGGAATGGCAAGGGAGAAGATGCCTTCCACCGAAGTTGTTAAAAAGAAGGTAAGGTACCATAACAAATGGAAACATAAAAAAAAACGTAGAATGTAAAATAAAGAGGATGAAGTAGATGAGCTCCAGGCTCCTGAGCTGAGGAGCCTTCACATTGCATTCCCCCGCCATCTTGTAAGGCCTTCAGTGCCTATAAACCAAAGCATCACCCTGAACATGTACTATATTTATATGAAACTTATTTTTGCATTATAGGTTATGCTAATTAAAATCCAGAAGGGCTACTATTGCCTTCACTGCCTAGCAGGTCATCTATGTGGTAAGGCAGTCGTCTGAATAGCTTATTTAAGTCAGCTGCTTGACACTGAAAGCTGGTAAACAAACTGCTCCACCAGATTTCAGGCAGTGTGGACAACAATTTATTTCCACATGCTGAATTCTGCAGTTTGAACTCAATAATTCTGATATGCCATTTGTTTGTACTAGTCAACCCATCAGTGTTTCATACATACAACTAACTCCAGTGTATCAAAACCAAGCACAATCCTGACCAAAACATAGTTCACGCATTAAATTGTATCAATTTTTCACCCATTGCAACCATTTCTTTGTCACACATGATTCAACCAATTACCATAACTACATACTCTTTTAGAATGTTCAATTTATAGATTGGATGCAATCAATATAATTGCTGATGATTTTTTGACAGATGACCATGTTTTAGTGGTCTTTATTAATTCTTGCATAAAATATATTTATTGTTGAATAGTTTCAATTGTTTTCTTTCAGCCTAGATGGTCAAAAGAATAGTTACATAAACTGTAAATTTATGCAAATAGATCAGATTACAATATTTGGACTTGTTAGATACCTTGACTTAATTTTGTATGGTTTTTGAAATGAAATGATACAAGATTGTGATATAATACAATTTCCCTTGCTGGTCATTGATAATTCTGGCCACCCATGTGTTAGTCATGGAACGACATGAACATATACTCAACTGTAGGCTGCAATTATTGAATAAACCTTATGGACCCCCATGCAGAGGTGAATGAAAGAGGTTGCTCTAAGCAAATGCTCAGATCTTGCAGTATACTATACTCCCCTCCATTTGTAAAATAAAACCAACTTTGCATCAGAAGCAAAATGGTACAAATAGTCATCAAACAAACAATGGTCCCAGTCTTCCAATATAGGTCAGAACCCCTAATTCCATTTCAGATTGGACAAAATATAACCTATTGATCTTTCCAGGATTTTACAGGTCCCCCTTCAAAGGTAGGATCCACACAACGAATGCAGTCATGCAGTTAACAGAGTGAATCATTTGAGAAACCCTTCCCTTTTTTAAAAGAAGCCACTTTGATAGCTCCCCTGAAACTGGAAGATCCAGGCCAAAATGACTAAATGAATAGCAGCAATACTTCAAATTCAATACTTTGGGTTACTAAATTATTTCTGCTGTAATCAGAATCAAAATATATGTGATCACTAATACCGGAGTAATTTACTTGGAAAATAAATGTTATTCCTTTAATTTAGCAGAAGTATCATATTGTGACAAGATGAAAAGAATTTACTACTTCATTCTTACGGCTTCTACGGAAGGCTATTCAGCTTCTTTTGCTTTGTGTCTGGAAACATTTCCGCTTCCATTCCAATTTGATCGAGTCCAGTTTCTCAATACAGTGTCAAATCACAAAGTTACTTTGACTACCAACTCCACATAATGGCTGGGACTGTGACATTGATTGAGCTAGCTTAATCAAAGTCATTGATTCACTTTGCTGTACTCATGGATTTATGACCCTGGCAACCTTTCTGTTTCCTTTTGATTTTCACTTTAGACTGTAGGAAAGAAATAGAAGGGTAGGAGTTTTAATATGGTCTCCCTTTGTCAGGCTTTCTCTTTCAAACAAATGATCTACATGACACGGACAGAGCCTCTCCAATCTTCAGCAGATATCTGAATGCACAGAATGTCTTTGTAACGCTTCCAATCACAACAAAACATAGAAAATAGGGGCAGGCCATTGGCCCTTCTCTATCATTCATTATGATCTTGGTTAATTATTTATCTCAGTACCATTCTCCCATTCTCTTCCCATTAATGCCTTTATTGTCTACAAATCTATCACTTCTTAGAAATATTCAGTGATGTATCCTCCACAGCCATGTGTGGAAGAAAATTCCACAGGTTCACAACCCTCTGAGTGACAAAATTTCTATTCAACCTCAGTATAAAATGACCGATCACACACCTTGAGACTACGATCCTTTGTTCTAACACACCAACCACACACCACTGCTGCACACCACCACCACCCCCTTTGCCAATGCACACCCACACCCCCAGACAGGAGAAACAACATCCAGACATCCAGTCTGTCCAGCCCTCTCAGAATTTGATGTGTTTCAATGAAATTCTCTTTCATTTTTCTAAACTCTAATGAACACAAGCCTGGTTGATGGAATCACTAAGGAATATTTCGGGTGAACCTTTGCTGCTCTCCCTTTATGGTCAGTATATCTTTTCTTACATAGGAAAACAAGATTACACACAAAACGCCAGATGTAAACATATCAAGGCCCTACACAGCTGCGGTAAGACATCATTGCTCCTGAACTCAAGTTGTCTTGCAATAAAGGCCAATGTGTCATATACCTTCCTAATTGCTTGTTGCATACACAAGATTACTTTCAGTGACCAGAGTACAAGGTTACCCGGATTCCTTTATGCATTATCGTTAACTAATCTTTAACCATTTAAATAGTACTCTGCAATTCAGATTTTCCTCCTGAAGTGAATAACTTCACACTTATTCATGTTATACCACATGTCCCACATATTTGCCTACTCACTCAACTTGTATATATTACATTGAAACATTTTTACATCATCCTCAGCAGTCAGAATCTGATCTCATTTCATGTCACTAGCAAACTTAGAAATGTTACAATTGATTCCCTCATTCAAAGGTCAATGGTTTGATTTTTATTTGTTTGGAGACAGTCATTGCCTGGACTGGCAGATTGCATTGCCTACAAGATGCATTACAGAAATTCTCCAAGGTTCCTTAAGCAACACCATCACCGAGAAGGACAAAGGCAATGGGTACTTGGGAATGTTACTACCTGCAATTACTCTTCCATGCCAGTCAGCACCTTGACTTAGATATATGTCACTGTTCAATCAGCATCACTGGGTCAAAATCCTGGAACTCTCTCCCTATGGTATTATCGGTTTATCAAATTCAAATGGACTGCAGGTGTTTAAGAAGGCAGCTCACTTTCCCCTTCTCAAAAGGAGCTAGATATTGGCAATAATGCTGGCCCAGCCAATGATGCCCACATCCCATGAATGATATTTTTAAAAATTACCTCTTCTTTTCCAAGAACAATGGTCAGAACCTTGAGTAACATGAGTATTAATGGTACTCAGCATTGCAAACTTGAATGTTTGAGAGTGTGGTGCTGGAAAAGCACTGCAGGCCAGGCAGCACCCGAGGAGCAGGAAAACCGAAGCCTTGGGCAGGGCTTTTGCCCAAAATGTCAATTCTCCTGCTCCTTGGTTGCTCCCTGACCTGCTGTGCTTTTCTAGCGCCACACTCTCGACTCTGGTTTCCAGCATCTGCAGTCCTCACTTTCTCCAAACTTGAATGTTCGCCAGGTCTTGATACATATCTGCATGGTCTTCTTCATTACTTAAGGAGTCTCAATTGGAACTAAACGCTGCATTTATCAGACACCATTGCCACATCTGACTTTAGTGTACTTGAAGATGTTTCTTTATGTAGTTGGGCTGATGCCTATAGTAACCAAATTTGTAACAGAACAGCACTTCATCATGATCTATTTGTTGTGACTTGTTCATTTCCATTACTGTTTCTGCACACAGTTGGCAAAAAAAGATTATTTCCGTCCTAGCAGCATTGTGTGTTTACCCACTTTTCAAACTGCCACTGGTTGCAATGAATAACAAAGTAATAGCTAATTGTAGCTTGTAAGCTCCAAGCTTAAAGCTTCAAGCATCTGAGGAAGGTAGTAACATTTTTTATGTCCGACCTGAATTTGTATAATAGATTTGGCAACACTTAGTATAAGACAGAGAAATAATTAAAATGTCTATATCCACTAGATTTGGAATTTTCTAGCAAATTTATAGCTGGGAGCTGAACCCAGGTATCGAATCAATTAATGATATAATCTTACTTTGGAGAAGCACAGAAATGTATTTTTCTGTCTTAAGGCATTTCTTAGTATAGTCATTCTTCTTTTTGGTTAGCAATTCAACAACCTTTATTAAATTGGAATTGCAATCCAATTTGAACACATTTTTGCTTATCAATAAAGAATTCTGCAGCTATAGATTTTATCTCTCTTATCGAAGACAGGTGTAATACGTGTTTTCATGGTCAAGCACATATGATGCCACTTAAACATAGCAATTTAATGCTTGAGGCATTTACAATTATTCTTGTCAAAGAAGGTCAACTTACTGAAATCCAAAAGCTAGCACTGATACCATGGCAAACAAGTTGGACTGCAATACCATCTTCCTTAGTGCTTTTTAATAAGAGGATACTGCAGAAAATCTGATCAAAGCTTCACTCTTCAACTCTGAGAGAAATTATGTTGACATGTCTCGAGAGAGGTTGTGTTGACGTGTCTTCTGACTGTAATGTCAAATCTGAGATTGCGTCCGTGTAGGACAAAGGTTGTAGAAATGTCAACTTGGCAGTTGTCAGCAAGTAATAGGTCAACAAAGACAGGGATTGCCATTAACTTTTATTTTCTAAAGCCGATATAGTTGCCAATAGGTTTGGTATTCAATCTTTGTAGCTAAGTTTAAAATGCATCCTTAACATTAATTTGTGAAGTTAATCCAAGAATCTAGGAATATCAGAACATAATGTATTTCTCATTTATGAATTAGCCATTATTTTTATTATTGTCCTGTTGCTGTTCATAGTCTAGAGACATACCTGAACAGAGATTTTTTTATTCAGCAGCTGACTGCTATTGCTTTTCGTATGAGAATCTTTTTGTATGAGAAACTAATGACAGAGGACATAATCAGGGAAAATTTAAAAAAAAATAAACACCCTTTCCTGTTCTTCTACTGAGGTATATGGAGTTGTCTGGTCACAATGAATGGAGAAAGATCAGACAAAAATGACTGGTTATCCACAACGCAATGTGCTGCACCTACCATGCATTCATTTTCAACACACATTGTGCGGAATTTCTCATAAAGTGTAGAGCCAAGATTAGGTCCGAGAATGGCTCCGCACTCACTGTTTAGTGCACTAAGGAAACTCACTTAATTAGCACCCCATCATTCACCTTAAATATTCACTCCCTCCCTCAGTGCCACATCAATTGCAGTATGTGCCATCCACAGGATTAATGACAGTAACATGGATGTTGAGAGAAATAAACTTTTATCCTTTCTTTGGGTTTAAACTTACAAGAAAACATGTTTTCATGTCTGCTGTTTGAAGTCACATTCCTTTTCAAAGATACATTTTTCACAGTCAGCTGAGAGGTGACTAAACTGAGAATTGATCGTACATTTCTCCACTCAATAACAGAGGCAATAAATGCCAGCCTTTTTAGCTAATTCCACATCTGGGAATGAATTATTTAAAGAAAGCAGCATGCATTTGCATAAACAGGAAAATTTCCCCCATTTTGTTTGGAGTGAATTTTTTCCCATTAAATTGTACACATTTACATAAGGCCATCCTGCATAATATATTTATATTCACTGACAAAGAACAACAGAAACATTAACCAGCTGCCACAATGCATTTATACTATTAATGAGAATTTCTTGAAACAGGCCTGCAATTCAATTATGATAGTACATTTATCAATGCAATTATCAATGCAATTAACAAATGTATCACTGGAAAGAAAAACAAGTTTCAAACTTTAAGAGCTGTGATCATAGATGGGTTCAACCTAGCAGAGCATGACAGAATTTAGCATTTGTATTGAAGTGGATCAGACATTTGTCAAAATCAATTCTCCAAGTTCAAGGTAGAAACAAAACATATAATCCTATTATGCACATGATAGACTATCATGCAGTATTTTATATTCTATTCTGTGCTGCATAAAATTATGTTCTTTGAAGTGCTGAAAGCCAATTAGTCTGCCCTTTGCTTCTGTTCCACAATTTTTTTTGTGTAATTTTTATTTCTTTTTTTTATAAAATCTAAGTATTTAGTCAGCTTGATTTTGACAGAACATCTTACCTTTCTTTTAGTCAACCTTTTTTTGGATCTGTTTTGTTTTTGTCTGATTACCCTTCTGGAAGGTGTCTTGAGAAATTTCCTTGTATTAAAGATATTACTTACATGTAAGTTGCTGTTAGCCGTAATTTCATATCTGTCCACAATATGTTACTTTAAGGTAGTCCAACGATTCTGAATGGTAGCAAATGTATATGTTCCTGAATTAATAGGTTGGAAGTCTGTACTTACAATCTGGAGACATAAATTCAAATCCCACCATGGGAGCTGGAAATTTTAAATTAATTAAATAAATAGGAATTTAAATCTTGTATCAGTTATGGTGATCATATAACTACTGGATTACCAGTAAAAATAAAACTTGTTTCATTGAAGTCCCTAAAAGAAAGAAATCTGCCATCATTCTCAGTTGTGAATTAGTGTGAATCCAGACCCATAGCAATGCAGTTAACATCAATCCTGCTCAGTCATGTCCTTGTCCAATTGAAGTCAGTTTTCCATTAACTGATTTTTCTCACTTGGGATTGTTGCATACCATTCTCCATTACCATCCTGAATCAAATGATACAATGATCACTGTCTCCTAAATGTTCCCCCATTTGGCCCACATTATTTTGAAGGAGTGAGCAAGTTAAACAATACATTCTGTCTTGTTGGACTGAACATTTATTACTGTAGGAAAATCTCTTCAACACAATCTAGAAACACTTGCCCCTCACTGGCTCTTACACTACCAGTATTCCAGTCTACATTTGGTTGATTGAAGTCCTCCATTTTAACTACATTACAATGTTGTATTTCTGTGTAGGTTCTTTGCAGATTTGTTCCTTGACACTAGTTAGTGCTCTATAGACTATAGCAAGCAATATAATAGTAACCTTTTTATTCCTTAGCCTTAGTCAAATTCACTCTGCCCTTCAACTCTCAGAAACATCTCTTTCTCCAACACTCAATGTTCTCCTTAATCAAAATAGCTATCCCTCAACCTTTCCTTCTTTTCCTAACATTTCTGATGAACTTATACCCAGGAATATTTCAGACCCAGTCTTGCCTTTCCTTGAGCCAGGTCTCTGTTGTTAATTATCATATTTTCTCAATGTCGGTCTGTGTCTGTAACTCCACAACTCTGCTTGCTCTACAGAGTACATACACAACAACTTTATCTTCTTTTTGGTGATGAGCTGCTTTCTTTATGACCAACAGTATCTTATATGTATCCTTATATCTGTCCTCAATATGCTACTTCAGCTAGCTCAACTTCTGTCATTCTGAACAGTGGCAAGTGTGTATGTTACTGGATTATGTTGGTGGGAGAAACAACGACTAAACAATGAGATAACCTCACAGATGAGTAGACGGTTCAGGTCCAATCAGTGTACATTTCAACAAATGGGAAAGGTTGGACAAGGAGCAAGAAGGAGCTTGCACAAGACACTTTTTAGACCTCAACTGAAGTATTGTGTACAGTTGTAGGTTTGACTTTGTAAGAAAGATATTGGAGATAGTGCAGAAGTGATTTACAAAAATGGTCTAGCATCGAGAAACTTAATTTATGAGGATATCTTGAAGACCTTGAGACTGTTCTTTTTGGAGAGAAAGCTGAGGTGAGCTTTGATGGAGGCTTTCAAAATCATGAGCAGGCCGGATGGAGTACAGAGGAAGAAACTGTTCTTGCTTGTTAAAGGAACAAGAATGAGAGGTCATGAATTTAAAGTGATGTGCAAAAGAATCATAGGCGATGTGTGAGAAAACTTTTTCACTCAGAGAATAGTTGCTATTATCAGCTGCAGCTCAGTCTGAGGATGACATCGACTAAGGGTTTCTGCCAGGGTCTTTATATGACTGAGCAGACCAATTCATGTACCCAAAATGCCTCAACAATGTCATTGTTTGAATCTCTATTGCAAGATTTCTATGACAATCTACACAGCACTAAACATGGATTTTTTCCCTAACAGTTTAAGAAAGAAACAATAGTCTAATGTTTGTACTTCTGGAGAATCAATTCATTGGCGTCTGAAATGGTTATTGTAGTAAGGGAGGTACAGATTCACCTTTAGATATTTTCATCCAACATGTAAGAGATGACTCTGAGGCAAGTGGGTCTTGAACTTGGGCTTTCTAGCCCAAAGGTAGAGCCACTACCATTGCACCACAAGAGCCCTTCATGGTTCCCATGATCATCTTACACATTGTTATTTTAAATTAAATATTAAACAGCCACTTAAGGCTCTGCTTTGGAGAATTTTGTCACAATTTTGTTGCCTTCTGAGTAATTTTAGTGGAGCATAGAAGGCAGTGCCAGTGAAGAGGTCCATATAAAGATCAAAAGTAAATTGTCTTGTGAAGAAAAGCCAGATTGGACTGGAAACCTTAACTTTGTTTTTCTTCTCACAATTGCTGCCAGACCCACTGAGTTTCACCAGCAATTCCTGTTTTTCTATTTTATCAGTAGTGCCACTTTGCTGGCCTGGTATTTAACATGATAGTAGTAATGAAACATAAAAAGAAAATTCAAATACCCAGCTTCTGACGATTTTTATTCTCCACCAATAACAGGATTAGCATAGCAAGTGAATATCACATTCCATCTGGCAGGACTTCCAACAATATATCCATTTGAAAGAAATCCACTGCAGTCCCTTATATTGTACATAATAGATAAATGACTGAATGGATATTATAACAAGATGTCACATTTTTACTCTGAACTACCTTTATATCAGAGCATAACTTCAGCCACAAACCTATATTAGAAAATGTAAAAATTATTGCTTTTATAAACCCAAAACGCTTCTCCTGACCAGTTGGACATGGATTTTAGCTCAAAATATTCTTGTTATCAAGCGAGGTTTCATCTTGGAATACATAGAATTACACAGCTACTACTGACTACTCACCCTGACTGGTCCATACCATCATTCTTGCTCTTGTCATGTTTATTGGACTTTAAGACTATTAAAGATTGCTTAAAGTCACCTTTTATTGAAGCTTTTTAGTTTGCACTCACTCCAACTGTAAAAAGGAAAATATTTATGCTGTATGAGATGACAGAGCAGAGCAGTCTTCTCTTCCCTTCACAATGGCATTTTTTACAAATTGTCCTAATGAGTACAAGATGAAAAGCTTTGGTAAAATGTATCTTTATCAGTGGTATTCAAGTTTTATAGTACCAAACAATCACCTTTCTTTCTGTTTTAAAATGTTTGCAGATGTGCTAAAACCAGCTCTGAAGAAGGCTCATAGAGTCAGACAGTTACACAACATGGATCAGACTCTTTGATCCAACCAGTCCATATCAAAAGTAATCACAAACCATACTCCCACCTGCCTGCTCCTGGCCCATATCCCTTCAAACCTTTCCTATTCCTGTATTTGGACTTGAAATGTTAACTCTGTTTTTTCTCCATAGATATTGCTAGACCTGCTGAGTTTCTCCAGAAATTTCTGTTGTTTCAGATTTCCAATATCTGTCTGAAAGTGGAAGCTTCCTTGAACCTGTTTACATAAATGTTCTTGTTTTTGTTTTTGTTTTAAGGAAACTGGTTCTTAGTCTAAAAGCATCATCTTGCCATATTTTCTCCAGCTTTGAAGAAATTGTCTTCTGAGTCAAAAAAAGTCATGTTGGAAAAGCACAGCTGGTCAGGCAGCATCTGAGGAGCATAAGCCCTTCATCAGGAATATGGGGGAGGCCCAAAGGGGCAGAGAGATAAATGGGAGGGGGTGGGACTGGGGGAGTAAGGTAGATGGGAGTGTGATAGGTGGATGAAAGTGGGGGGTGATGGTGATAGGTCAGAACGGATAGGTAGAAAAGAAGATGGACAGGTAGGACAGTTCAAAAGGACGTTGCCAAGTTGGAAAATTGGATCTAGGATAAGGTGGTGGGAGGGGAGATGAAGAAACTGGTCTGGGATAAGGTCTTCAGCCTCCAGGAGCTGCCTAGACTCTAATGTCTGAGAACAGGAATGTTGCTTCACTGGACTCCAATCAAGATGTTGAAGTGAATTGATAATTTTAGTTCTACAATTCATAGATTTAAAAGTGTTTGTCTGTGCATCTATATGATTGATGGAATAAATAATACTCCTTGTTTAAATCTAAGAGTTTGGTGCATGGAGAAGCTTACCATGGCCTTTTCAAAATTCACTCATTCTGTTTATGAAAGAGGTTGAAAATAATAAAGTTCACTGTGTCTTTCTGCCCTGTTTATAAAACTATTAAAGAGCCTTGTCACTTTTATATTCACATATTGTGAGGAATGATGTGTAACTTGCAACTCAATTTTGTAATTTTTGTGTTAACAAGGTGGAAACAATGGTTGCAGTTTCACTTCCAGGGGTTTTTTTTGTGTGAGCTAGATGCTAGATCTGGAGACCTGATTGCATGCTTGCGTTTTTATAGAGATTTTACAACCTTTTTGAAATTAATACATTAGGGTTAGTGGATGACTGCTTTCTAAAATAAAAGTTAAAAAATATGTGTTCCTGCTTAGCACCATGCATAGGGGTACAGAGACAGATAGCGTGATGATATTATGGCTTTCAGAGGTGCATTTTGTCCGGTTTTATTTTATGAAAAACAGCTGAGGCAGATGTGTGGAGCAGTCTGCTGAGAGCTGGTGAGGCCTTGTAGCTTTTCTTTAATGTTGGAACACTAGAGGCATCCTGAATGGGTGGGGTCAAGCTCCCACAGACCCATGAAGTTTAGTTTTAGCTTTCTGCAGTTACTGGTTCTTGGAGCTGCATGTGAAAGGTCATATTTCTCTCTCTCGCTAAAAGCTGGGGTTCTATTCTGGCTCCGAGAATCGCATGTGGGATAATCTATTTGAATGAATTTGTCTTTACCAAGGGTGTGTTTATGGGATGAAACTATATTGGAACTGTTAAGTAGTAGTAATTAATATATCTATTATATTGTTCATCATTATGATAGAGTTATAGTTAAAACACTATTTTAGTTTATCTGTATTTTGTCTGCATTTTAACTGTAGTGTAAAGAAAATGTATGTATTACTTAACTTCAAGTAGTTTGACCAATTGAATTGTAGCTGGAATGCAATGCCTTAAACTTACATTTAAAATAAGAAAAAGTTCAGGTCTACACTACCGTCATAATATATTTTGAGGGAGTTTTGTGTGGTCATAACACAGCTCCAGAAATCAGGTAGTGTATATATGCTAGAGAATGGAAGAGGGGCAATAAGAAATTCTGCCATGTTGCTGAAAACTGGTTTTAGAGATCTTGTGTGTCGCTTTAAAACTGAAATAATACAGGTTTATTTCGCAGTTTGTTTTAGTGTCTCAGAGAGATTCCAGATCAAATGTAAATGAATGCATAGGTATTCACCAGTAGGAAACAAGTTGCAGGTGTGCCACCCTGAACAAAAACCTTTGTGTGGAGATAATGGTGAATCTCCAGGGGATTTGAGGTTGGAAGGATATTGCTGGGATAAATGAAATAACATGAATTTGAATCCTTTTGCTGTCACAATGAAATCTTTGCAAATGTTGTTTTGTAAAAATGTTCATGACTTCTTAAAATAAATTTTTTGTGTATGGGTGTATGTTAAAAGCACACTTGCAGACTCTTATGATTATATTTGGTAATTGGCATTCACAACAAAAGCAAATTTATGATCCATTTCAAGCCAGGTTTCACTCTGGTATCTAATTGTTTCAGTATTAACAGCACGGAGAGTAATTGTGTCCTTCCCCTTCAATGTTTGACTAAATTTCTCTGAGATGCATCTATGTTATCTGCCTGCACTACTCCCTGTAATGGTGGGTTCCACATTTGAAACCACTCATGGGGCAAAAGATTTAAAGATAACTTTAATTCATTGAAATCTGACAAATAGCTGGGGTTGGATAAAATTTTGGGATTGCACATTTATAGCCTTACGTCAGAACTGAAAATAGAACGAGTAAACACATTGATTTACTGCTTGGGTGATGAAGCAAATCGTATTCTCACATCATTCATGAAGGCAGAAATGGAAATAATAACAACAAAAGACAAAGCGTAGCAATGGAAAATCTTGATGGACATTTTGCCATCAAGAAAAAAATATGATTTATGAAAGGTCTGAATTAAAACAGAAAGTATTGTTATAAGGAAAAGGTGATCCATTATGAGCAGAATGGCACTGTAGCATCCACAGATACAATCAAGCACAGAGACATTTTATGTGCCAAACCACCTACTCCTTCTCCCTATCGTATATTCCCTGGAGAAAATTCATCCTGTTCCCATATACATAGAACTGCACTCATCACAATGATGTGAATATTTCATTGATGCCCAACGATGAAAAGATGAATTGTTTGATGTCCTTAAACATCCTGATTAATGGGCCTGGGATTAAATGTTGTTCTATCAGTGGGAAATAACCCTAGGGTTTGGCTGGCTTTAATATGGAATCCTTTTTTTTAAAAAGCAATATGGATTAACTATGTTTCAATACAGACCTTGGAAAGGCATATCTAAGTTACAATGCATCTTCCATGAAGTAAAAGAACTATGAAAAATCCCAAAGTTAGACCCATTTGCGATGTTTCTCTCGGCTTTTCCCGAGTTGATTAAGAATGAGAGACTGGGTCAACTCTGCTGGAATTTGAGAATCATTATATATTAATGCTACCATGGAGTTTGAACATAAGACTTCGATGTTGTGTCTATGCCAGGAATGATAATGATGAAAGCACAGTGACCAAAAGACAAGTTAGGGGTGGTTTCAAGTTTCAATAATTTCTGTGATAAGTTGGTTGCAGAAATCAAAGACAAACAGTACAGACTACAGATTCAAAAACACCAGCAACAGTTCTCCTTCAAGATCCTCCATTCCACGCTTATAGCAATGTGCCAGCACCTAACCTCACTCCAGTCAGCCCTGCCTCAGCTGAGGGCCACACTCTCTCAGAATTACAAAGGACCCACTCTGTACTACATCCTCAGGAGAATTCATACTCCCAACAAACAGTATTTCAATTCCATCTCAAACATCAAAAACTGAAAGTACAACAAACTTTTATCCTCCCACCTCCATAACCAGCGCTCCTCAAACATTCCAGAAGATTCCCCTGGCCTCGGAAACTATTCCACCATTAGCCATGCGGCTGATGCAGCGACCACCCCCACGCTGATTGATGATGTCACTTCCGCCCCCATCATGGCCACTCCCACAACCACTTCCACTCCTCACAATTCCTCATGCAAAACACCTGACATCACTTCTGACCTTCACATCATCGCTGATGCCACATGCTCAGTGACTTCCACCACCCCTACTGCCGTGGTCACCACCACTTCCGCCCCCATGAGCGCCACTCACCTGCATTCTGCTGACATGCCCCCCACAGACCCCACTGTCACTATCCCCACCCCCCAGAACCCCGAGGGGAACACTACCCCTGCTCATGACTCCACCCCCATTCCCCCCATCATCACATCCACACCAGTTACAGGTTCCGCCTCCACTCCCAGCTCTACACCCTCACCAGATCCCAGCTCCCAGCCCTGCCGAGTTTTCACCATCCCCCCAGACCTCCCCCTCACTGAGGACGAATGATCAGTCCTCAGCAAAGGACTCACCTTCATCCCCCTCCGTCCACGCATCAATGAATTTAATACACGCCGTGACGTCGAACAATTCTTCCGTCGCCTCCGCCTCCGAGCTTACTTTCACAATCAGGACTCCCGCCCACCTTCCGAGGACCCCTTCGCCCACCTCCAACACACTGCATACACCTGGACACCCCGCGCTGGTCTATTACCTGCCCTCGACCTCTTAATTTCCAACTGCCGCCAGGACATTAACCGCCTCAACCTGTCTACCTCCCTCCCCAAATCCAACCTCTCACCCTCACAACGCGCAGCCCTCCAATCCCTCTGCTCCAATCCCAACCTCGCCATCAAGCCAGCGGATAAAGGGGGCGCAGTGGTAGTCTGGCGCACTGGCCAAATGTCAACTCGAGGACACCTCTTCCTACTGCCCCCTCGACCATGACCCCACCCCCCATCACCAAACCATCATCTCCCAGACCATACAGAACTTCATCACCTCAGGATATCTCCCAACCATAGCTTCCAACCTCATAGTCCGGGAACCCCGCACTGCCCGGTTCTACCTCCTTCCCAAGATCCACAAGCCTGACCACCTGGCTGACCCATTGTCTCAGCATGCTCCTGCCCCACTGAACTCATCTCTACCAACCTCGACACTGTCCTATCCCCCCTAGTCCAGGAACTCCCCACATACATTCGAGACACCACCCACACCCTCCACATCCTCCAAGACTTCTGTTTCCCTGGCCCCCAACGCCTCATCTTCACCATGGATATCCAATCCCTTTACACCTCCATCCGCCAGGACCAGGGCCTCCAAGCCCTCCGCTTTTTCCTCTCCAGACGTCCCCAGTAGTACCCTTCAACCGACATTCTCATTCGTTTGGCCGAACTGGTCCTCACCCTTAACAATTTCTCCTTTGAATCCTCCCACTTCCTCCAGACCAAAGGGGTAGCCATGGGCACACGTATGGGCCCCAGCTATGCCTGTCTCTTTATTGGCTACGTAGAGCAGTTGATCTTCTGTAATTACACCGGCACCACTCCCCACCTCTTCCTCCACTACATTGATGACTGCATTGGCGCCACCTCGTGCTCCCGCGAGGAGGTTGAGCAATTCATAAACTTCACCAACACATTCCACCCTGACCTTAAATTTACCTGGACTATCTCTGACACGTCCCTCCCCTTTCTGGACCTCTCCATCTCCATTAATGACGACCGACTTGACACTGACATTTTTTACAAACCCACCGACTCCCACAGCTCCCTGGATTACACCTCTTCCCACCCTACCTCTTGCAAAAATGCCATCCTGTATTCCCAATTCCTCCACGTCCGCCGGATCTGCTCCCAGGAGGACCAGTTCCACCACAGAACACACCAGATGGCCTCCTTCTTTAGAGACCGCAATTTCCCTTCCCACGTGGTTAAAGGTGCCCTCCAATGCATCTCGTCTGCATCCCGCACCTCCGCCCTCAGACCCCACCCCTCCAACCGTAACAAGGACAGAACGCCTCTGGTGCTCACCTTCCACCCTACCAACCTTCGTACAAACCAAATCATCCACCGACATTTCCGCCACCTCCAAACAGACCCCACCACCAGGGATACATTTCCCTTCTCACCCCTTTCCGCCTTCCTCAAAGACTGTTCCCTCCGTGACTACCTGGTCAGGTCCATGCCCCCAAACAACCCACCCTCCAATCCTGGCACTTTCCCATGGCAACGCAGGAACTGTAAAACCTGCGCCCACACCTCCTCCCTCACCTCTATCCAAGGCCCTAAAGGAGCCTTCCACATCCATCAAAGTTTTACTTGCACATCCACTAATATCATTTATTGTATCCGTTGCTCCCGATGCGGTCTCCTCTACATTGGGGAGACTGGGCGCCTCCTAGCAGAGCGCTTTAGGGAACATCTCCGGGACACCCGCACTAATCAACCACACCACCCCGTGGCCCAACATTTCTACTCCCCCTCCCCCTCTGCCGAGGACATGGAGGTCCTGGGCCTCCTTCAAACCGGGCCCTCACCACCAGACGCCTGGAGGAAGAACGCCTCATCTTCCGCCTCGGAACACTTCAACCCCAGGGCATCAATGTGGACTTCAACAGTTTCCTCATTTCCCCTTCCCCCACCTCACCCTAGTTCTAAACTTTCAGCTCAGTAACTGTCCCCATAACTTGTCCAGACTTGTCCTACCTGCCTATCTCCTTTTCCATCTATCCACTCCACCCTCTCCTCCCTGACCTATCACCTTCATCCCCTCCCTCACTCACCCATTGTACTCTATGCTACTTTCTCCCCACCCCCACCCTCCTCTAGCTTATCTCTCCATGCTTCAGGCTCACTGTCTTTATTCCTGATGAAGGGCCTTTGCCCGAAACGTCGATTTCGAAGCTACTTGGATGCTGCCTGAACTGCTGTGCTCTTCCAGCACCACTAATCCAGAATCTGGCTTCCAGCATCTGCAGTCATTGTTTTTACCTTGCAGAAATCAAAGATCAAACATTATCTATACACTAACATATGAATTAGCAACAGAAATAGGTGACTCAATCCCTCAAACATGCTCCAGCATTTATTAAAATTATGGCTGGCTTGATTATTCCATTTACCTATCTACCTCTTCCTTGAAAATATCTTTTGTGGAAGAAAGTTTCAAAGACTCAGGTGCCATTGCAAAAGACAGAAGACAAATTCTCAACTCTGTCTTGAATGGGCAAACCTTTACTTAGTACAGTTCCAGATCGAGATTTTCCATGAAGTAGAAACATTGGGCTGAATCTGACAAGATTTTGGATAAGGGTCAATTTCATTGTTTTTCTCAGAGCATATCTCATTAACTACTTTCCCATCCTTATGGTGTGCCCATCTTGGCTGGTACTAGCCCGATTCTCCCACCTTACCGTAGCTTGAAGCACTCACTACTCACTGGGTGTCCTGGAATACCAGCACTATGTTTAAACTCCAGTCCAGCATTGGCACTCCACAGTTGTCATTCACTGGCAATATGGTGGCACAGCTGCACTAAACACCGGTCCTTCAAGATAGACAGTTGGCATGGCTGACCGTTCCTGACATATGCCGTTCCACATTCTTGCCCCAGTCACTGTCTCCACATCATCGACACATTCTAGCCCTCTTTCGCCACATTACATCCATCACTCTCTCTAAGTCACCACTCCTCTGTCCCCAATGCAGACTGCAGAACAGCATCATATTCTTTTCCTGGGGTTGTCTGTCATTGACAAGCAAGTATTTACACAATTCCAAAGACAAGCATTTATATTCATTTTTGATGACTAAATAAATAAACCTGCTTGAAATTGCAGTTAGCCTCCACAATGAAAAAAAAAGCTGCTATGATGAGAAACCACTCTTTTACATTTCATGATTGTCTTCCACAACCAGCTCTTATCTAAATGGAAGTGGGTGTCAATCAAGTCCTGAGTGACTTTAAGCACCCAACCCAGCAGAGATCTGTCATTTTTAAGGAAAGCTTTCTCATCCTCCTCCTTGGAAGGTCCTGATCCAGCAATTGATACAGTTCCATCACAGTATCGTGGGATACATGGAGCCTGCTTCCACCCTGTGCTTCAGTTATCCTGAGGAAATAGCTCTGTAGCCTGGAGATATCCTGAGAGGCTCTGCAGCTGAGAACGCTGCCTGAGCTGGGTATTCCTCAGCCTTTCTATTGGCCTGTTGCTACTCCTGGGCTTGGATACAGTCCGCTGCTCCTGCATCTACTTTTACCTTCTCAATGAGACAGGTACGCTAACAACTATCCCACCTGTGGCTAGTACAATGGATCCTGCTGGCAGGGACCAATGTTGTAAACATATGGAGCACAACAGGTTCTTAACTCGAAGCAGGGTCAGAGCTGTCAGATAGTCTGCAGATGATAGCTATATACTCCTCCCTTTAATGAGGTATGCTGTGCCCCAAAATCAAGGCCCATCTAAGGAATTCTCATAGCTGTTTGGGATAGCCAGCTACATGATAAATTAGGGCATTGTTCCAGGCAATTTCTCATGCAGGTTGCTTCTAGTAAACAGCAAGTGATTGCAGAAAATGCAGTTTGTGATTGACATCCTGAGTTGTGGACAATGCCTGGTTGCCAGTTACCCTAACCCCCAAAATTTCTATATGCTGGTTTCCCAAATCTCTATTTCGATACTATCATCATTAATGAGCAGAACACCCCATTCCCCAACCCCTGAAACCCCTGCTCCCACAAACCATCTTTTCCAGGTCTCAATCTAAGTAATTCCACAGCCTAGTATTTGTAATGGCGATTAGATCAGATTTATTTATTTCTGTTTATAATAGACAATAGACAATAGACAATAGGTGTAGGAGTAGGCCATTCTGCCCTTCGAGTCTACACTACCATTCAATGTGATCATGGCTGATCATCCTTAATCATTATCCTGTTCCTGCCTTATCTCCATAACCCTTGATTCCACAATCCTTGAGAGCTCTATCCAACTCTTTCTTAAATGAATCCAGAGACTGGGCCTCCACTGCCCTCTGGGGCAGAACATTCCACACAGTCACCACTCTCTGGGTGAAGAAGTTTCTCCTCATCTCTGTCCTAAATGGTCTACCCCGTATTTTAAGCTGTGTCCTCTGGTTCGGCACTCACCCATCAGGGGAAACATGTTTCCTGCCTCCAGTGTGTCCAATCCTTTAATAATCTTATATTCAAAGTTTGGGAGAAGATTTGTAGCTCGTGTGTGGCGAACAGAACCACAACAATAATCTTATATGTCTCAATCAGATCCCCTCTCAGGCTTCTAAACTCAAGGGTATACAAGCCCAGTCGCTCCAGTCTTTCAGTGTAAGGTAATCCCGCCATTCCAGGAATTGACCTCGTGAACCAACGCTGCACTCCCTCAATGGCCAGAATGTCTTTCCTCAAATTTGGTGACCAGAACTGCACACAGTACTCCAGGAGTGGTCTCACCAGGGCCCTGTACAGCTGCAGAAGAACTCTTAGCTTCTATACTCAATCCCTCTTGTTATGAAGGCCAGCATGCTATTAGCCTTCTTCACTACCTGCTGTACCTGCATGCATACCTTCATTGACTGATGTACAAGAATACCCAGATCTCTCTGTACTGCCCCTTTGCCTAAATTGATTCCATTGAGGTAGTAAGCTGCCTTCCTGTTCTTGCCACCAAAATGGATAACCATGCATTTATCCACATTAAACTGCATCTGCCATGCATCTGACCACTCACCTAACTTGTCCAGGTTACCCTGTAATCTCCTAACATCCTCATCACATTTCACCCTGCCACCCAGCTTAGTATCATCAGCAAATTTGCTAATCTTATTACTAATACCATCTTCTATATCATTAACATATATTGTAAAAAGCTACGGTCCCAGTACTGATCCCTGCGCTACCCCACTGGTCACTGCCTGCCATTCCGAAATGGTGCCGTTTATCACTACTCTTTGTTTCCTGTCAGCCAGCCAACTTTCAATCCAAGTTAGTACTTTGCACCCAATACCATGCACCCTAATTTTGCTGAGTAACCTCCTATGTGGGACTTTATCAAAAGCTTTCTGAAAGTCCAGGTACACTACATCTACTGGATCTCCCTCATCCATCTTCGGAGTTACATCCTCAAAAAATTCCAGAAGATTAGTCACACATGATTTCCCCTTCATAAATCCATGCTGACTCTGACCTATCCTGTTACTACTATCCAGATGTGTCGTAAATTCATCCTTTTTAATAGACTCCAGCATCTTTCCCACCACTGAGGTCAGACTAACTGGTCTATAATTTCCTGTTTTCTGCCTCCCACCTTTCTTAAAAAGTGGTATAACATTAGCCACCCTCCAATCCGCTGGAACTGATCCCGAATCTATCGAACTCTGGAAAATAATCACCAACGCATCCACAATTTCTCGAGCACCTCCTTCAGTACCCTGGGATGTAGACCATCAGGCCCCGGAGACTTATCAACCTTCAGACCTAACAGTCTCTCCAACACTAATTCCTGGCAAATATAAATTCCCTTAAGCTCAGGTCCTTCAGCCACTGTTACCTCAGGGAGATTGCTTGTGTCTTCCCCAGTGAACACAGATCTGAAGTACAAATTCAATTCCAATACCAATTCAATTCCAATCCAATACCAATACACAGTAATATTAGTGCATGGCTTTTGTTTTCAATACTGCATGCATTCAGCAAATGAATCAATATTATTTCTTATAACCTCTCACCTTAGCTGTTGATCCAACATTAGATTTGTACTGTATGTCCCTTCCTGTCACAGTCAGCTTATAATTTTCCATATTAATATCTTTCTCTCTTCCCTACTCTTAACTTTATCACACCTTTCCAAATTTTATCCCTTGTTCTGTATTTAAATTAAAACTCTCTCTATTGATTCAGAATTAGCTATCTGGGTCACTGGGACATCAGTCCCTGCATAGTTCTGATGTAGGCCATTATATTGGTACAGCAATCACTTTCAAGGAGAAAGTGAGGACTGCAGATGCTGGAGATCAGAGCTGAAAATGTGTTGCTGGAAAAGCGCAGCACGTCAGGCAGCATCCAAGGAACAGGAGAATCAACGTTTCGGGCATCTTCCTGAAGAAGGGCTGATGACCGAAACATTGATTCTCCTGTTCCTTGGATGCTGCCTGACCTGCTACGCTTTTCCAGCAACACATTTACAGCCATCACTTTCCCCAGTAACGGTGTCAATTCATCAAGAACTGGAACCCCCTTATCCCTTACAAGTCCTGAAAGCACACATTTACTTCCCTAATCTGTTTGGTCCAATGTCAGTTTAGAAATGACTCAGATAATAATCCAGAGATCGTGGTGTTATATTTTACCATCAGCATGTCAGTAGACTTTTCAAAGAAACTCTCATGGTTTTAACATTGTATCATAGCATGTGACCCGTGGATGTAAAAGACAAGGATATGACTTTGAAGTAAGATAAAAGCCAGAGACCAATAGGAATATTTCTGACATATTGAACAGATTATTCAATCCACAAAAGTACCAAGATAATCTTCTTGATGTACACATCGATGCTTCAGAATACAAAATCGAAAATGTCCCCATGGATGATCTGTGACATTTTAGTCAGAGTACATATGAATAGCTAAAATCAGCAACTGCCCAAAAATAAACAGCTATGAGGAGTTGCAAAAGGTCATTATCCAGAAATGGCGTGAGATATTAAATATGCACTTGAGAAGATTTGTTCAGTTTGGCCAGGCAGAGACGAACCTAGTGTATCATAATAAGTCCATTTCAAGGACAAATGTGTCCCAGGACCAAATCACATCCGTATTTCACCAAGGACATATTTGTATTGAAAGCTCAAGATGGCTTGCATATTAATCTGTGCACCTGCCAATAATAAAGCAGGATATTCAATGACTCCTGAATGCATGTGAGGCATTCCACACATATCAACCCGTGCAGCGAAGGGAATTTTTACACAACATTCCATCCACTCCATAAGTGAAAGTAGCAACAGACCTACTTACATTGCAACTGGAAGAGTACATCCTCGTGATGAATTATTTCATCATAGCAACATAGTGAATGTAACCATCACTGACAGGAAGAGTGCTATTTTATTTGGTAAGCTGGTACAGAGAATGACAAGAGACAGCAATATAGTCAAACTGTTTCATGACATATACCAAGGGGAAATGACTTTTATTGCATTGTCATCCCATTATCCACATTCCTGTGGTATAACAGAATGTATGGTACATAAAATTAAATCAATATTCATCAAGTGCCAAGCAACTAATAAACAAAATTCTCATTGATTTGCTGGAGAAAGGATTACTATCTGTAGCACAACTTATGCTTGGAAGGCAAGTGCAGATGACCTTGGACAGCATCTAATCGAAGTTTGAAATGTTAGTCTTCTAAACTCTGTTTATCCTGTCTGTACAATTATTGAATTGACAGTGCATGCCTATATTCAACAATGCATGTCTGTTTGAGATATGTTGTATATTGGCAAAAGGGTGGATGTCATGTTATGTCTCCTGGCCAGTATGTCTGTACACCTTTAAGAGACATGCCTAAGATACAATCATTGCATATAGCATGTAATCAGAGGATATCAATGTACACTGCTCCATGTTACCTCAGATCACTTGAAGCATGAAATCCCATTAGAAGCACACTGCTCAGTAGTAAACTAATCGCTTAATGTCAGATCAGAAACTTGGGTGCATAAGTATTTTAATGTTTATAGATAAGAGCTAATTATTAGAAGTGTCTGTTGGATTCTTCAATACTATGACATTCACTCCCAGTTTCTTACATTATAGAGAAATAACATGAGCGAAACCACATCAGGAAAAACACCCATTAGAAACAAACACCCACTTAATTACCTCTGAGGCTTATCTGTCCCAAATCATGGCACCATACAGATTTCTAGAATCTGCCTCTCCCACAGGAAAGGGTGTCTGTTCTCTCCACTAAACTGTTCCCTACTATCACTACTTTTGCGCCACTCAGTTGAATGGCTTCCTTGGTTAACTCACCCACTTATCCAAACAGGCTGAAAGAACCTCCAATGTTGGAGAATTACAAAAGACTGAGGCTCCTGACCAATGGCCAAATGACAGCTCCTTTCCTCATGGATGTAACCACTTCCTGAAATAAAAAGTACAGGTAATTTCCTCCCTCTCTCATATGTCATAAAGTCTGCAGTGTAGCCTTCAACTCAAACTCCGAGTCAAAGCTGCCTGGAGCTGGGAACATTTCATGTGCCATGTTTGCTCAGGTTCACACTGGCTGCAGGAAATCTAATGGTCTATAATCACAACATAGCCCCTTTACTGCCACTCCAAATATATTTCAAAACTACTTAATGACTTCATTCAATCATTTATTTTACTTTTAAAATCTATGTTATCAACCTTATTTGTAGTGAATGAAACCTTTGCAGAGCAGGTGTGCATGCTGAAATGGATAGAGATAGAGGAAGCTAATGTGCTGAAAATTTTGTCAAACATTAAGATTGACATGTCGCCAAGCCCGGATCAGATTTGTCCTCGGCTGCTTTGGGAAACGGGAAATGCAATTGCTTCGCCACTTGCGAAGATCTTTTCATCCTTGCTCTCCACTGGAGTTATATCTGAGGACTGGAAAGAGGCAATTGTAATTCCTCTCTTCAAGAAAGAAAATAGGGAAATTCCCGGCACTTACAGACCAGTATGTCTCACGTCTGTCATCTGCAAGGTGTTAGAAAGGATTCTGAGGGATAGGATTTATGACCATCTGGAAGAGCATAGCTTGATTAAATGCAGTCAACACGGCTTTGTGAGGGGCAGGTCATGCCTCACAAACCTTATCGAGTTCTTTGAGGATGTGACTAGAAAAGTTGATGATGGTCGAGCTGTGGATGTGGTGTATATGGGCTTCAGCAAGCATTTGATAAGGTTCCCCATGGTAGGCTTATTCAGAAAGTCAGGAGGAATGGGATTCAGGGGAACATAGCTGTATGGATACAGAATTGGCTGGCCAACAGAAGAATGTGAATGGTAGTAGAAGGAAAATATTCTGCCTGGAAGTCAGTGGTGAGTGGTGTTCCACAGGGCTCTGTCCTTGGATGAGGGGATTGAAGGATGGGTCAGCAAGTTTGCAGATGACAAAAAGGTTGGAGGTGTCATTGACAGTATAGAGGGCTGTTGTAGGCTACAGCGGGACATTGACAAGATGCAGAGATAGGCTGAGAGGTGGCAGATGGAGTTCAACCTGGATAAATGCGAGGTGATGCATTTTGGAAGGCTGAATCTGAAAGCTGAGTACAGGATTAAAGATAGGATTCTTGGCAGTGTGGAGGAACAGAGGGATCTTGGTGTGCAGGTACATAGATCCCTTAAAATGGCCACCCAGGTGGACAGGGTTATTAAGAAGGCATATGGTGTTTTGGCTTTCATTAACGGGGGGATTAAGTTTAAAAGTCATGAGATTTTGTTGCAGCTCTATAAAACTTTGGTTAGACTGCACTTGGAATACTGTGTCCAGTTCTGGTCATCCTATTATAAGAAAGATTAGATTAGATTACTTACAGTGTGGAAACAGGCCCTTCGGCCCAACAAGTCCACACCGCCCCGCCGAAGCGCAACCCACCCATACCCCTACATCTACCCCTTACCTAACACTACGGGCAATTTAGCATGGCCAATTCACCTGACCTGCACATCTTTGGAGTGTGGGAGGAAACCGGAGCACCCGGAGGAAACCCACGCAGACACGGGGAGAATGTGCAAACTCCACACAGTCAGAGGCGGGAAATGAACCCGGGTCTCTGGCGCTGTGAGGCAGCAGTGCTAACCACTGTGCCACCGTGCCGCCCAAAGATGTGGATGCTTTGGAGAGGGTTCAGAGGAGGTTTACCAGGATGCTGCCTGGACTGGAGGACTTATCTTATGAGGAGAGGTTGACTGAGCTCAGACTTTTTTCATTGGAGAAAAGGAGGAGGAGAGGGGACCTAACTGAGGTATACAAGATAATGAGAGACATAGATAGAGTCGATAGCCAGAGACTATTTCCCAGGGCAGAAATGACTAACATGAGGGGTCATAGTTTTAAGCTGGTTGGAGGAAAGTATAGAGGGGATGTCAGAGGCGGGTTCTTTACACAGAGTTGTGAGAGCATGGAATGTGTTGCCAGCAGCAGTTTTGGAGGCAGGGTCATTGGAGACATTTAAGAGACTCCTGGACATGCATATGGTCACAGAAATTTGAGGATGCATGTATGAGGATCAGTGGTCGGCACAACATTGTGGGCTGAAGGGCCTGTTCTGTGCTGTACTGTTCTATGTTCTATGTTCTATGTTCTTATCATCAGCTCCTGTGCTATTTTAAATCTTATGAATATAACTACTTTGTTCAAATGTCCCACTCAGTGACTAGCTAGAACTTCAATAGTTAACACACTTTATTGGTAGTAGCAAATTGTATTTTAAAAAAAATAATGCTCACTAGCTACTCATTTGTTACTGATGGTAACTGCATGATGTATAAATAATTAGCCTAATTGCAATGCTTTCATTGTCATGTCGCACCTTGGTCCTGGAGGAACGCTGTCTCAATTTTTACTGTAAAAGTTCTTCATGGTAGAAATGACAAATAAAATCAACTCCCTCTCACTAGATCAGAGTGAAATGCAAAATACACTTAAGAGCACTCCTCTGATAGTAAATCTTGATTTTCCTTTCCAAACCTATGCTCTAAGATGCAGAGAGTAATTGTAAAAAAAAATAAAAATCAAAGAACAATGCAGCACAAGAACAACTCCTTTGGCCCACCAAAACTACACTGACACATTTTTACTTTTACACATTCTATATCCCTCTATTTCTTGTCTACTCTTGTATCTGTTAAGATATGATTGTACCTGCCTCTACCACCTCCTTTGGCTGTGCATTCCGGACACTCTCCATCCTCTCAGCAAAAAATTTCCCTCTCATATCTCCTTTAGACTTCCCCCCTTTTACCTTCAACCTATGTCCCTTAGTAATTGACATTTCTACCCCAGGGGGAAAAAGACAATCTGGCAATCCACTCTGTCCATGCCTCTCATAATTTTGTAAACTTCCATCAGGTCACCCCCTCAGCCTTCAATGTTCAAGTGGAAACAAACCAGGTTTATTCAATATCTGCTCATAACAACATCCTGGTAAACCGCTTCTGTAAAAACCAAAAGAACTGTGGATGTTGTAAAACAGAAAAAAACTGAAATCACTGGAATAACTCAGAAGGTCTGGCTGCATCTGGGGAGAGAAATCAGAGTTAATATTTTGGGTCTGGTGACCCTTTCTCAGAACTGATGGTAGCTAGGAAAATGTCTGTTTATGTGCAGAAGATATGGTGGGGAGATAAGGGGTAAACAATAGGTGGGAATAGAGCCCAAAGAGAGAGAAGAACAGTTTGGCAGACAAGGGAATAGATTGCAATCTGACTGGGAAGGTGAATAGTTATTAATGAGAACTGTTACTGGCTAACAATGTAGTAAGAGCAGACTATGCGATAAGATGCCTGATATGTGGGGGTAGTGTGCAAGGACATGGGAGAGCTCAAGCCCTAAAGTTATTGAACTCGATATTGAGTCTAGAAGGCTGCAGGGTTCCCAAGTGGAAAATGAGCCGTTGCTCTTCCAGCTTGCGCTGAACTTCACTGGAGCACTGCAACAAGCTTTCAATGGAAATGTTGGCCAGGGAGGGGTGCATTGAAGTGGCAAGCAACTGGGAGCTCAGAGTCTGTTTTTTGCTGGCAGAATGTAGATGCTCTTCAAAGCAGTCAACCAGTTTACGCTTTGTTTCCCCAGTGTAGAGGAGACCACATTGTGAAGAGTAAATGCAGTAGACTAGATTGCATGAAGTGGAGGTAAAGTGCTGCTTTACCTGGAAGGTATGTTTGGGCCCTTGGATACTGAGGATGGAGAAGGTAAATGGGCAGGTGTTACACTTTTGGCGGTTGCAGGGGAACATGCTGTGGGACTGTAGGAGAGGGGGAAGGGTGTGTGGGTGTTGGGAATAAATGGAGGGAATGGTCCCATTGAAAGGCGAACAAGGGAAGGGAGGGGAATTTGTGTCTGATGGTGGTGTCTCGCTGGAGGTGGCAGAAATGGAGGTTAATGATCCTCTGGAGATGGATGCTGGGAGGATGGTAAGTAAAGACAAGAGGATCCCTTTCGCTGTTGCAGGAAGAAAGAGAGGGAGTGAGGGCACAAGTGTGGGAGATGGATTGGACCTAGATGAGGGCCCAGTCAGCAATGGTGCTGAGGAATCTTTACCTGAGGAAGAAGGTGGACATTTCAGAGACTCCCTTGTCGAAGTTGACATAATCAGAACCAATGCGACAAAGATGGAGGAACTGGGAGAATGGAATGGAGTCTTTACAGGAAGCAGGGTGTGAGGATGTATAGTCCAGATAGCTGTGGGAGTTGGTGGATTTATAGTGGATACTGGTGGCCAGCCTATCCCCAAAAATGGAAACAGAGATGTTGAGGAAGGGAAGGGAGGAGTAAGTGATGGACCAGGTGAAAGTGAGGGTGGGTGGGGTGAAAATTGGAAGCAAAATCAATAAACTTTTCCAAATCTGGATGACAGAGGGAAACAGCACTAATGATATCATCGAAATATCAGAGAAAGCGTTGTGGTTATGGAATGGGATTAGAACAAAGAATATTCCATGTACCCCATGAAGAGACAGGCATAACTGGGGCCCATGCTTGTATCCATGGCCACCCCTCTGACCTGAAAGAAATGAGAGGACTTAAAAGAGAAGTTGTTGAGATTGAGGATGAGGTTCAGGCCTTTGTTCCAGGAAGAAGTGGAGAGCCCTGAAACCATCTTGGTTAGGGATGGACATGTAAAGGGATTGCAGATCCATGGTAAAGAGGGGGCAGCTGGAGCCCGCAAACTGGAAATTACAAAACTGGTGCAAAGTGTCAAAGGCATCCTAGGTATACGTGGGCAAGGACTGGACTAGGGGAAAAAAAACTGAGAGTCGAGTCAATACTATGGTTGTGGCAGGCAACAAAATAGAAGCAGTCCTCAACTTGAACACAGAACTTTATTTCCATGAGGATTTCATGATGGTCACTCCTGTGAATATTAAGGTGGTCAAATCATCTACTTTTTCCAAGTTATGTAGATGGAATCAAAAAGGTTTTCTTTCCATGTAGGCTCTGTCACTGTAAATGTTGGAGGATTACAAAAGGCTGAGGCTCCTGACCAATGCCAAATGACAGCTGCTGTCCTGATGGATGTAACCACTTCCTGAAATAAAGAGTTCAGGTAATTTCCTCCCTCTCTCATATGCCACTATGTCTGCAGCGTAGCCTTCAATTCAAACTCTGAGTCAAAGCTGCTTGGAACTGAAAACATTTCATGTGTCATGTTTACCCATGAAGGCTCTGTCACCATCTATCATCTCACTTTATGTCCTTTACGACTTGTTAGTTCACTCGGTAATGCTGCTACTGTGTAGTTATTGATGACCCAAATTAAAATCTTCCAAACAGTGTGCATTGTGTTCTTGCCACCCTCAGTAATTTTTCCAGATGGTATCCTCAGATGCTGAGAAGATGTTTCTTCTCATGTGAGAGTCTAGAACCAGAGGGTCTCACAATAAAGGGTGCCAATTTAAGTCTGACACACAGTGGCTCAGTGGTTAGCACTGCTGCCTCACAGCACCAAGGGCGCGAGGTTCAATTCCAGCCTTGAGCAACTATCTGTATGGAGTTGTACATTCTCTCCGTGTCTACATGGGTTTCCTCTGGGTGCTCTGGTTTCCCCCCACACTCCAAAGAAGGTTAGGTGAACTGGCCATGCCAAATTGCCCAGAGTGTTCAGAGATGTGTAGGTTTGGTGCATTAGGGGAAATCTAGAGCAATAGGGTAGGGGAATTGGTCTGGGTAGGACTCTTTGGAGGGTTGGTGTGGACTTGTTGGGCCAAATGGCCTGTTTCCACACTGAGGGATTTTATGAAGAGGACGTTCTTCTCTCAGAGGGTTGAGAGTCTTTGGAACTCCTCATCACAGAGAGCTTTTGGGACGGAGTCCTTGTGTATATTTAAGATTGATATCGATAGATTCTTGATCAATAAGGGAATTAGGGGTTACTGGGAAATTGCAGGAAAGTAGACATGAGGAATATTGGGTTTGTCATGATCCTATTGAATGGTGGACCAGTTCTGGGGGTCTACTCCTGTTCCTGTTCCTTATGGTCTTGAGGTAGTGAATTAGATTAGATTCCCAACCCTCCAAAGAGTAACCCACCCAGACCCATTTCCCTCTGACTAATGCACCTAACACTATGGACAATTTAGCGTGGCCAATTCACCTGGCCTGTGGGAGGAAACCAGAGAACCTGGAGGAAACCCATGCAGACACAGGGAGAATGTGTACACTCCACACAGACAGTTGCCTGAGGCTGGAATTGAACTTGGGACCCTGGTGAAGTGAGGCAGCAGTACTAACCACTGAGCCACTGAACCACCCCATGAGGTGTTGCATATTTGATTGTCTTGAGTAAACCTTTCTCATGTTCAACATCTAGGCTGTTCCCATCTGTTTTTATTTTTTTTTGTAGCACAAATGAGTGGCTTGTTGGACTATATCAAGCAGCAGTTAAGAATCAATCACATGACCATGGATTTAAAATCACATATAGGCTAATCAGGTCAATAATGGCAGATTTCTGTTTTGAATGCAAATTAGTAAAACCTACAGGCTTTTATAACAAACCAGCTCTTTAATACTCATTGTGGCTGATTACTATATGAAATTTCTAATAAAAACTAAATTAAGTTAAATTTGATTTTTAACCTCTGCAAATCTAATTTAAACATTTCAGATCAGACGTTCTCAATGTGAAAAATTATATTGAATTCAAACTACATACATATTTCTGCAAGTAATTCACCAGATTTCAATTGGGCTTTTCAGCAAAGTATTATTCAGCACAGCAATCAAGTGCAGAATAATTATTATGGTGACACATACAAAAGCAGAGCGTGGTTTGGCAGTAAAGCAACTAAGTGTTTTACCAATCCTGCTTTTTGTTAAGGACTATCAAATGTTAAAGCTTTCCCTATTCTTTGACTTCACACAAGGGATCTAAAGCAGATTCATTATCATCAGCCTAAGTTTTCTTGTCCTTTTTCACTTGTAAATACTGATTGCTATCTTCTATGTTGTTGAAGAGGAAAATCATGCACCATTCAGCATACAGCAATTATGTGCTGTACCTGTGGGGGTTGTGCAATAAGCTGTTGCTTCAGTTCCCAGTGGTATGCTCAGTGACAAGGTTTTCACAGTTATGTGCCTTCCTCTGCTCTGCTGGAATAAATGAGTGATGCAAAAGCATCATTCAGTGGTTATAGTGTGTATTAGCATTTAACTTCTCTGTCTTCCTATTGCTTTGAACAAAGATGGCAAAGTGTGTTTACCTGAAAACAAGGCATTATGCTAACTTTCTGATAACTCAATGTTGATCTGCATAGTTCTGTGAAGGTTTTGCAAAACAGCCTTTTTTTTAATGAAAAGAAACCTGATTGCTGAACTCCGGGTTTAGTGAGGATACTACACATTCAGTCTTCTTGGCGATACTGAGTACATTCACCCTTGGGACAGGATTTTGAAATGCTGTTTATTATCAGCGCTGACCTATATTGTTTCATGGGGAGCCAATGTATTGAGTTTAAAATGATCATTTTCAAAGTCCGTGCTCTTTCCCTTCTCTGTAAGTTCTTTCATCCCCAAAACTCTGCAATCTGTGCTCCTTTATTTCTGGCCTTTTGGCTATCCCTGTTTTTAGTCACTCCATCACTGGTGGTTGTGCCTTTAGTTGCCTGAGACCCAAGGTTTGGAATTCTTTCCCTAAATCTTCCCATCCCTCTGCCACTTGTTCTTCCTTCAAGGAACTGCTTAAATCCTACCTCTTTGACTAAACTATTGAACATCTGCTCAAAGATGTGGCTCATTGTCAAATTTTGATATTCATTTGAAGTATCTTGAGACATTAATTCTATAAACCATAAGAGGAAGGAGCAGAAATTAGCCCATTCAACTTATTGAGCTGCTCCGCCACTCAATCAAGGGTGATAACCCCATTCTCCCGCTTTTCCCCTGTAACCCTTGATCCCCTTGACAATCAAGAATCTATTGAGCTCTGTCTTAAATATACTCAATGACCTGGCATGCACAGCCTTCAGTGGAAATGATTTCCACAGATTCACCACTCTCTGGCAAAAGAAGTTTCTCCTTCTCTCCATTCTAAAGGGTCTTCCCTTTAGTCTAAAGCTGTGCCCTTGGATCCTAGTCCCAACTGCCAATGGAAACATCTTCCCAAAGTCCACGTTGTCCAGGCCTCCAGTATTCTGTAAGTTTCAGTTAGATCGCCCCCCCCCCCCCCCCCCCCCCCCCGTCCTTCTAAACTCCATCGGGTATATACTCGAGAATCCTCGAAAGTTCCTCATATGTTAAGCCTTTCATTTTTGGGATCATTTTCATGAACTTCCTCTGGACCCGGTCCAGGGCCAGTACATCCTTCCTGAGATTAGGGCCCAAAATTGCTCATAATATTCTAAATATGGTCTGACTAGAGCTTTACAAAGCCTCAGAAGTACATCCCTACTTTTATATTCTAGTCCTCTCGAAATTAATGCCAACATTGTTTTTGTCTTCCTAACTACCAAGTCAACCTGCAAGTTTACCTTAACAGAATCTTGTACTAGGACACCCAAGTCCCTTTGCACTTCAGATTTCTGAATTTTCTCCCCATTTAGAAAATAGTCCTTGCCTCTGTTCTTCGCACCAAAGTTAAAGACCTCACACTTCCCCACGTTGTACTTCATCTGTTACTTCTTTACCCACTCTACTAACCTGTCTAAATCCTTCTGTAGCCTCCCTGCCTTCTCAATGCTACCTGTCCCTACACCTAACCTAGTAGAATGCCCTCAATTCTTTCATCTAGATCGTTAATGTATAAAGGAATTTAAAGGATGTTGCATAATCACATACTGTTAGTGAGAGAAAGTGAGGACTACAGCTGCTGGAGATCAGAGTCGAATAGTATGGCGCTGGAAAAGCACAGCAGGTCAGGCAGCATCCAAGGAGCAGGAGAATTATCATTTCGGGCATAAGCCCTTCATCAGGAATGTGTGGAAAGCAGAGAAGGGGACTGGGAAATAAATAGAAGGGTAGGGTGGGGGTGCGGTGAGGTAACTGGGAAGGCAGTAGGTAGATTCAGGTGAAGGGATGATGACGATGGGTGGGAGGGGAGGATGGAGCGGAGAGATGGCAAGGAAGATGGATAGGTGGAACAGTTCAAGGGAGTGGTGCTGAGTTGGAGAGTTGAATGTGAGATGAGGTGGGTCGTGGAGAGATGAGGAAACTGGTGAAGTCGATGTTGATGCCATGTGATTGGAAGGTCCCAAGGGGGAAGATGAGGCAGTCTTCCCCCAGGTGCCAGGTGGCTTGAATTTGGCAGTGGAGAAGGCGCAGGTCTTACATGTCCTTGGGGGAGTGGGGGAGTGGGAGAGGGTGTTGAAATGGTCGGCCACCGGGCAGTGGAGTTGTTTGCTGCGTGTGTCCCAGGGATGTTCCCTGAAATATTACATGAGTTGCCATGCATGTAAAACAACTTGGGTGAAAATACACAACGATACCAGATTTGAATAAGTTTAATATACAAATATTCAATGATATGCATACTTTAACTGCCGGTTAGTAAGCTTATAGGAGAGCACTGTTCTGCTAGAACCTCCCTATTTTGTTTCAAGAATCCCACTGTTACACATTCAATGGTTGCTCTGTCTGGGGACATATAACAGCAGGACTTAACTTTACAACTACACTCATTAGCTATTTATTGCTGTTTATTTGCTGCCCAATGCAAGGCTAGTGGAACAGTGGAGTTAATACCTTTAAGTACAGTACACAGCTGCAGCTGATGCGAGTCTCAATCAAGCATTCAAAGCACGCCACATAAATGAAGTCAGAGCACTGGAATATTGCTCAAGGTACATTTAAATAACAATTATGCACAGAATAACAAAAGAAAACTGGTGCATATGACTAGCATAACACTGAGAAGCCTTTCATGCAGTAACCATTTTGTAAACTATGACACAAAATTAATTCCAAATTGTATCAAATTATGTAAGTGTACCCAACATGCAAATGTTAAATTTGGTGCAAAAGCCTAATGTGGAGAGCAATTTGCAGGTTTTTGGTTTTCGAAAGTCACCTTTAAAGATTGTTTGTCTGTGGAATGTTTATACAATGTTGTACTCCTAAATTGTTTTATATTCATGCAAACTGTGTAATAAAACACAACTATGAAATTGCTTTTAAGCATTAGTTTTAATCATGCTACCTTTGGTAGCCCATTCCTTCAACCATTCAGTGCCAAGGTTCAGGAGTTACCTACCAAAACATTTTTTGTGCTTTGACCACATTTTCTCCTTCAAAGCACTCCATAAACCTGTGGCCACACTTCTCACCTCCTGCTTTAATTGCTTCAGGGGCTTGTATCAAATTTTGTTTGACAATGCTCTTTTTGGTCCCTAGCACTGCATTCACGGTAGTTAATGATTGCATGCTGTTTCTATCCCACATAGTGCTACAATCGTTGTGAAATTATAACAATTTCAACCTCCATCATCTAATATTAATACCGGAGATCTTCACGGCTTCTGTGATCACCTGACCACAGATGCACAAAAATCGTTCGCACTGTAATTGACATGTCATCTAAGCAACAATGAAACCAGACAACTAGTTCAGCAACTGAAAATTTACAACCAGCTTAATTCACAGATATATGTTAATTTCACATTCAGTGGAGATGAATAGCTCACCTGCTTGGGAAAAAAAAACCAAAAGTGGACTCAGGAATCCATGAATGGGCTGATATCAACAGCTGCTCGAGCAAAAGCCAGAGACAAAGATAAATGGATCGGTAAGCAAGAACAGAGGTATGCCTCTCTCTCAACCTCATCAAGATCAAAAAGTATGATTTGAACCAACAATTTGAAATAACAATCACTCACTGAGAAAGCTCAAGGATATCTGCACATGCCGTTATTGCTGAACAAACCAGTCAACAGCTCAACAGTCAGGACTTGAAGACCCTGACTTTTCAGAATAACCAGGAGCTTTAAACAATAATTGTCATTTCATACCTGTATTTACCAGATACCACTGCCTCCCCATCATTTTAAACTCATAAATTGTGTATGTGTGTGTGTGTGTGTATGTCTGTACTTAATGCCACATTTTTATCATCTTTTATCAGGGTTGTTGGTAATAAAATTTCTTTCAGTGAAGAAATCCTACTGATTTGGGTCCTTCATCTTCTAAAATTTCACTTGTGCAATGTGAGCATCACTGTCTGGGCCAGAGTTTATTACCCATCCTTGATTGATTCGAACCGTCAAATCACTGCAGTATGGAAGCAGGCCATCCAACCCATTGGGTCCAACCACCCCTCCAAAGAGTATCCCATCTCAACTCCTTCTCTAATCCTGTAATCCTGTATTTCCCATGGCTAATCAACTTAACCTGCACATCCCTGGACACTTTGGGCAATTTAGCATGACCAATTCACCTAACCTGCACATCTTTGGACTGTGGGAGGACACCAGAGCACCCAGAAGAAACCCATGCAGACATGGGGAGAATGTGCAAACTCCACATAGATAATCACCTGAGAGGTGGAATCGTGCCTGGGTCTCTGGCGCTGTGAGGCAACTGTGCTAATCACTGAGCAACTACATTCCTGAGCAATTTCCCCCACTGTCAGGTCAATGCCAGTATTGCAGTTGGACTGGAAGCTTGTCTAAGGAGGTGGTTGAACCACTGCAGTGGGGTTTAGAGACACCCAGAGTGCTGTTAAGAAGGGAGTTCCAGGACTTTGACCCAGACATGGTAAAGGAATGATGATTTGGTTGCAAGTTGGTATGTTGTGTGCTTTGGATGCAGAACTTGTAGGTGGTGGTGTCCTATTAATATGTTGCCCTTGCCCTTCTAGTTCATAGAGGGGGTTGAAAGGTGCTGTCAGAGTGGCCTTGTTGACTTATGACAGGACATCTTGTAGGTTATATATACTGCTGTTATTGTGTGTAAGGGTGAAGGGAGTGAATGCTTAAAGGAATGGATAGTGTGCCATTCAAGTGGGCTGTTTTGTCCTGGATAGTGTCTAGCTTTGAGTGTTGTTGCTCATCCACACAAGACAAAAGTATTTGATCACATGCCTAACCGGTGCCTTGTAGATGGTGGACAGACACTAGGAAGACAGGAGTTACTCATCACAGAATTCTCAGCCTCTGACTTGTTCATGCAGACACAGTATTTATATGGCTTTGACTTTCTGATCAATGGTAGATCCCAGGATGTTGAAGGTGGGCGATTCAGTGATGATCATGCCATTAAATGTGAAGGGGCAATGATTAGATTTTGTCTTGTTGGAGACAGTCATTATCTGGCATTTGTATGACATAAATGTAACTTGCCATTTATTAGTGCAAACCTGGATGTTGTTCTGGTCTTGTTGCATATGGACACAGACTGCTTCAGCATCTAAGGATTCATAACTATTGTTGGACATTGTGTAATCTTTAATGAGCATTCCACTTATGACCTGGCAAAGCATTAGTGAGCAAATTATTCCTTTGCAAGTGCCACTTGAAGGCACTGTCAACAAATTCATGTATCACTCTGCTGATGAAAGGGAGTAGACTGACAGGACAATAATTGGCTAGACTGGACTTCTGCTTATTGTGCATCAGACATACCTGAACAATTTCCCTCATTATCAGGTCAATGCCAGTATTGTAGTTGTACTGAAATATCTTGTCTAAGGATGTAATACATTCTAGAACAAGTCTTCAGCACTGTTTCCTGAATTATTTTAACATGCACAGGCTCTGCAGTATCCAGTGTCTCCAGCTATTCCTTGATATCCTGAGGAATGAATTGAATTAGTTAAAAACTGGCATCTGTGACACTGGGCAAACAGGAGGGGCTGAGGTGGATCATCTATGAGCACTTCTGGCTAAAAAAAAGTTATAAATACATCAGCATTTCTTTTTGCACTGATATTCTGGGCTTCCCCATCTCTGACAATAAGAGTATTTGTAGAGCTCCCCACCTCCTGTTAGTTTTGTTCATTGTTCACCACCATCGCAGCTGGAAGTTGAAACCTCATTTTGAGTTTTGCAGAGAGCTGTGTCTCGTTTTCCTTCCTACACTCTTAATTAACTTAATTAGCTAGGTGGTAAAGGTAGAGTTGTGTTTAGGCCTAGCAATGGTTATGGTTAAATAAATTTCTGCTGCTGGCCTACAGTGTCCATGGATGTTCAGTGTTGAGTTGCTAGATGTGCTTGAAGTTTATCTCATTTAGCATAATGGTAGTGCTATAGCAGTTGGGAATGTCATGTTGGCTGGACAGGATGTTGTTGAGGCAACGTTTGGAGTACTGTGTACAATTCTGGTTTGCCTTGCTGTAGGAAAGATATTATTAAATTGGAAAGGGTGCAAAGGAAATTCACAAAGGATGTTATCAGGACTGAAACGTTTGAGTTATAGGAAGAGGCTGAATAGACTGGGGCTTTTTTCTCTGGAATGTCAGAGGCTGAGGAGTGACCTTATAGAGGTTTACAAAATCATGAGGGGCATGGGTAGGGTAAATAGCAAGTTTTTTTTTTCCAAGGGTGGAGAAGTTCAAAACTAAAAGGCATACGTTTAAAGTGAAGGTGGAAAGATTTAAAAAAGACCCGAAGGGTATCTTTCACATGCAGAGAGTGGTGTATGTATGGAACGAGCTGCCAGAGGAAGTGTAGAAGTGGGTGCAATTACAACATTTAAAGGGAATCAAGATAGGTTTAGAGGCCAAATGCTGGCAAATGGACCAGGTCAGATTGGGTTGTATGGTCAGTATAGGCACGTTGGAGCAAAGGGTCTGTTTCCGTGCCGTACGACTTTGTAAGTTATAAGGAGAGGCTGGATAGGTTAAGGAGTGACCTTATAGAGGTTTATAAAATCATGAGAGACATAGATCGGTTCTATAGTAAAGGTCTTTTCCTTAGAAGGTGTAGGTTTAAGGTGAGAGGGGATATATTTAAAAAGGACCTGAGGGGCAATGTTTTCACACAGAAGGTGTTGCATATATGGGACAAACTTCTGGAGGAAGTGACAGATGCAGGTACATTTAAAAGGCATTTGGCCAGGTACACAACTACGAAAGGTATGGGCCAAATGCAGGCAAATAGGGCTACTTAGTTTGGGAAAACTGGTCGGCATGGATGTGTTGGACAAAAGGGACTCTTTCCATGCTTATGACTCCATGACTCTATAACAACATTAATGGAGGGCTTCCTCAGTATGAAGATAGAAATTGTCTCCTCCAAGATTGCCATGATCACTCCTACTGTATCTGTCACGGATGATGCATATGTGACAGATAGATTGGTGAGAATGAGACAGAGTAGATTTTCCTTTCTGTTGGTTCCTTCATCATCTGCCACACAGCCAGTCGAGCTGCTCTTTGTGACTAAGCCATTTTGATCAGTAATGGTACTACTGAACCATGTTTGATGATGAACATTGGCTGTGGAACAACTCTCAAAAATTGACACAAGGTCCCAGGTGTTGATAAAGGAGGGTCAACCAGGTTATGTTTATTGTTGTTAATCATGGTACCTGCGTCTATGCTTGGTTTTCAGTCTGGTTTTGTACCTTTTTTCAGACTTTGTACAGATTTGAATCAATGGAATGACCTTCTAGTCCATTTTAGAAGGCCATTAAAAAGCAACCTTATTTTATTCAATCTGGAGTCATACGTACGCAAATAAACATCAATCTCCTTCTTTAAAAAGACAGTAGAGCGAACAGTTGGATTTTTATGGCAATCACAATGGTTACATTGTTGCTATTTAGCTTGCTTTTAATAACAGAGTTTTGTTGTATTTAAATTTCAGCATTTGCCAAGGTGGATTCTAACCCAGGTCCTCAGAAACTCTCCAGTGATATTCCCTCTGCAACCCCACCATCCCACACTGGTTAACTACATTTTAATTGAAGTGTAATAGCTACGTGTGAAAAGAAGAAACCATATTTATTGTGATCAAGCAAGAGGGTTTTCAAAAGACAGGGGCTGATTCCTCCCCTCGCCACCTCACTTAGTTATAACAAGAGTCAAATATAAGTAAATGTAGGGGATTGTAAAATGGCATTGATTTCAGAATAGTTGCTTTCCAAATGCAGCCTTTGACTAAAGGAATGCCATAGCAGCTGCAATATCATTTAAATTGATGGGGATAGTTAATAAATATTTATCATTGCACTTATAGCTTCTTTGTCAAACTTAGGTACATTTTAATCAGGAGATGAGAATCCAGACATGGCCCTTTGCAGTTTTCATTCTGGCAGATTTGGTTAAAAAGTCAAAACAATTTTTTTTGATTGACTCGAAGGTCATGGGCAGCGCAGCTAAACCAGTACTTTTTGCCTGTCCTTGGTTGCTCTTGAAAAGGTTGTGATGAGCTTCCTTTTCATACCACTGTAGTCCACATGCTTTACTGACTCTGTAACAGTAAAGGAATGAAAATATATTCCCAAGTCAGGATGGAGGGGAACTTGCAGGTGTAGTGTTCCCAGTATCTGCTGCCCTTGTCCTTCAAGATAGAAGTGGTCATGAGTTTAGATGGTGTTGTCTAAGGATCTTTGGTGAATTTCTGCAGTGCATCTTGGAGATAGTACACTGAGCATCAGTGTTAGAGGGAGTGACTTCTTGTGAATGTGGTGCCCATCAGGCAGGTTGTTTTGTCCTGGGTGGTGTCAAGCGTCTTGAGTGTTGTGGAAGCTGCACACGTTCAAGCAAGTTGGGAGCACTCTATCACACACATGGTATTGAGTCTTGTAGATGACGAACAGGTTTTGGGAATCTGGAAATGAGTTACTCACTACAGTATTCCTAGCCTCTAACCTAGTCTTGTAGCCATTTTATTTATATAGTGAGTCCAGGTGAGTTTCTCAACAATGTAACCCCCAAGATGTTAATGGAGGGGAATTCATCAATTGTAGCACCATTGAATGTCAAGGGTGGTGGATACGTTGTCTCTTCTGGAGATGATCATTGCCTGGAATGTGTGTGGCATTAATAGTACTGCCCACTTGTCAGACTGGATATTGTCCAGATCGCGTTGCATTTGAACATGGGCTTCTCCAGTATCTGGGGAGTCGTGAATGTTGCTGAACATTGTGCAATCATCAGTGAACATCCCCATTTCTGACCTTATGGTGGAGGTAAGGTCATTGATGAAGCAGCTGAATATGGCCCAGGACAATACCCTGAGGAATTCTTGCAGGGACAATGTGGAGCTGTAATGACTGACCTCCAAAAACCACAACCATCTTCCTATTCTAGGTCTTATAGTCAAGATTGAAGTATTTCCCAGAGTTGTAACTAAGGACTAATGAACTATGGAAATCAGTTATGCTGCCAAGATGGTGAAGCCAAAAAAATGGGATTAACTTCACACCTGTTTTGCGATCATAACAGACAAGCTATTACTGGAGATTGTCTACATGGTGGCTCACATTTCAAATCAAGAGATCATTTCCGTCACCAGAATGTAACCATGAAAGCGAAATTCAGAGACTGACTTTTAAAGATGCTAGAGCTAAGTTAGTGAATAACTTTTAAAACACTGTCCCCATCTATTTTTATTTACTTGTGATACATCACTGGCTGCCCAACATTTATTGCTCATCTCTAGTTGCCCTTTAGAAGGTTTCATAGAATAGAATCCCTACAGTGTGGAAACAGGCCATTTGTCCCAACAAGTTCACACCAACCATCCAAACAGTAACCCACCCAGACTCATTCCCATACCCTATTACTCTACATTTACCTCGACTAATGCACCTAACCTACACATCCCTGAACCCTCTGGGCAATTTAGAATGGCCAATTCACCTAACTTGCACATCTTTGGATTGTAGGAGGAAACCAAATCACCCAGAGGAAACCCAACAGATATGGGGAGAACGTGCAAACTCCACACAGACAGTCTCCTGAGGTGGGAATTGAACCCAGTAATGTTGATCTATCTTCTTGCTGCAAACCATTTGTTCTAGGTTGAACCACAGAGTTGTAAGGAAGAGAATTCCATGATTTTGACCGAGCAACGGTGAAAAAAAACCCGATATATTTCTAAGTCAGGTTGGTGAGTGGAAGGGAACTTGCAGATGATGGAATTTTTAAGAGTCTGCTGGCCTTGTCTTTCTAAATGGAATTAGTCGCGGGCATGCCTAAGGTTATGTCTCAGGACCTTTGATGAGTTCCTGCAGTCCATCTTGCACATCATACATACTGCTGCTACTTGGGTGGTATGCAAGTCATTGAGAACCCAGCCCAACAATAAGTAATTAACAGAATATTTCAAATCATTCAGATAAAACTAGAATCGATGGATTACCTTGTGGGCACAAAAAGCACACTTTGGTGTGCAATTGATTGAAAGTATTAGTATATTCAACCTCCTCAAATTATTTGCAGGTACAGAAAAGTAGGTCAATATGGATGGCCTTGCATTCATCACAAGCTTGACTGTGGTAAGTGTAACTGTAATTAAGCTTGTAGGCAGAGAATGCAGAGCAAAGCACATTTTATTTGTTAAAAAATTGTGTTCTTTCCTAATGTTGACAAAATTGAAATAAATTGCAAAACTTTCCAAGTTCCTAATATAAGACAAAACTTTAACATGTTCTATAATTGAAATATTGAGGGCATTAGTCGACCATCACTGAATAGTATATATGCTAAAAATGTAATGGATCATTTCTCCAAATAATTGACTAGATAAAATAAGCTGGTCCCTAGTGCCAGCTAGCTGAAGACAGATCATCCACTTCATTTTTTCCAGTGCTTCTTAAGTGATTCAATTAAGCTACCATTATGTCATCCCTGAAAACATTAATGTGAAATATCTTGAAACAGTAAAGGAGATAATATATGGCCTAAAGGTTCTTTTCATCACTGATGTACACATTGGGCCCTTCCTCCAATCATAAGCAGGGAAATAAAATTTCTATCAGTTCCACCAACCTGAGTTAGTGAATTCAGAAGATGGATTGACTTGTTTAGAAATGCTTTGAGTCATAGTGTCATAGAGATGTACAGCATGAAAACAGACCCTTTGGTCCAACTCGTCCATACTGACCCGATATCCCAACCCAATCTAGTCCGACCTGCCAATACCCGGCCCCTATCCCTCTAAACCCTTCCTATTCATATATTTGTCCAGATACCTTTTAAATGTTGCAATCAGACTAGCCTCCACCACTTCCTCTGGCAGCTCATTCCATACCCTTACCACCCTCTGCGTGAACAAAATACCCGTTAGTTTTCTTTTATGTCTTTCCCCTCTCACTCTAAACCAATGCCCTCTAGTTCTGGAATCCCTCCACCCAGGGAAGAGACTTTTTCTATTAATCCTATCTATGCCCCTCATGAATTTATAATACTCTATAAGGTCACTCCTTTACCTATCCAGCCTCTCCTTATAACTCACAGAGTCATACAGCAGGGAAACAGACTCTTTGGTCCAACTTGCCTGTACCAACCTTACAACCCAATCTGACCTAATCCATTTACCAGCATTTGGTCTCTAAACCTCTCCTATTCATTGGCCCATCTAGACTCCCTTTAAATGTTGTAATTGCCCCAGCCTATTCAACCTCTCCTCATAGCTCAAATCCTCCAACCCTGGCAACATCCTTGCAAATCTATTCTGAACCCTTTCAAGTCTCACAACATCTTTCCAATATGAAGGAGACCAGATTTGTATGCAATATTTGAGAAGTGGCCTAACCAATATCCTGTACAGTTGCAACATGACCTCCCAACTTCTGTACTCAATACTCTGACCAGTAAAGGAAAGCATATCAACGCTTTCTTCACTATCCTATGTACCTGAGACTCCACTTTCAAGAAGCTATGAACCTACACTCCAATGTGTCTTTGTTCAGCAACACTCCCAAGACTTAAGTGTATAAGTCGGGCTAAGATTTGCTTTCCCAAAATGCAGCACCTCACATTTATCTAAATTAAACTCCATCTGCCCCTTCTCAGTCCTTTGGCCCATCTGATCAAGATCCCATTGTAATCTGAGGTAACCTTCTTCACTTTCCACTACACCTCCAATTTTGGTATCATCTGCAAACTTACTAACTACGCCTCTTATTTCTTGATGAAAATATAATTAAAGTTATTTGATTACATTAGTATAAAAAAGCTGAAAAATTAATTTTTGCACATTTACATAATTCGTTACTTATTTTTACTGAAGGTTTTGATTTTTGAGTTGCTGTGTTCCAAGATAAGATTGGTAACCCTGTTCAGTGTCTCTTTTTGCTACATGTAGCAGCTTCGTTTTGTTAACTTTTGGAGCAAAGTTATAAGTGAGCAATTCTGCACATCTTTCTTTGGGGATTCTTTTATTTCTGAAGGGAAATTTGAAATAATGACTGTATTTAGCATTCTTACATCCTGTGAAAATATTTGTCAGTTGATATATATTCAAGATCACAGACTTGTCTTTTTTTTAAGGTTGCAATGAATAAAGCATCTTAGCAGCTGAAACTTTACCATTGAAACAGTATGAATTTATTGTGACACAATAATTTTGATGAATTTAAATACAATGAGAAGTCAAACATTTAGTCTTTCAGTTCAGAAGAAAGGTTAGCATTCGGAAATGTTTCTCTCCCTACAGATGTGCCCTGACCTGCTGAGGGCATGTTCTCTTTTTAAGCAGATTTTCAACATTTTGTTTTTGGCATCTCATTCTGAATACAAGAAGATTAAACAGAGGTTACTCTTTAAAATACAACATGTATATAAAGGATTCAATATGTAATGGAGAATAACAGGTTAAGTGCCCTAGAAGAATACAAAAGAAGGAACAAGTACCATATTTAATCCTTCAAATAACTCCTTCAGGCCATATATCATCTTCTCTATAATAGACACTACTTCATCTATTTAATTCCGTTAGGGAAAGATCTGCGTAAATGATCCCTAATTCCCAAATGTAATCAAATGACATTCTGGAATCTCCACCTACCCCAACATGCAGCCATTCAGCCATAGCCAATTGCTTTCCACAGATCATGTAATAACTTCCTCCCCTTTCATTTCCACATTAGAATGGCCATTTATCCTCTTTGGTGAAATATGTACTTCATATTATAATCTATGCCTGACAGTGTATTATCCCACCAGGAATAATCTCATTGATTTGAAAATGCATGAGGACAGAGAATTTAACATGACAATTGGTGTAGAGACCATGTAAGAACAGTCAATGGAAGTGATTTAATTTAGTGGTGTCAAACTACTAGGCCAACTGTCCATTTTAAGTGCTGCCCAATTTTAATTGAATTACCTTTAATGGAATTTGTCATCTAGAAGAGAAAATTTGCAAGAGCTGTAGGAGTTTAATAACAATACAAGAAGAAAACATTAACAGTTTTCAATATGTCCAATGGTTGTAATATGTTGCTATTGTATTTACAGTCTCATTTTGAAACTTGGCTTAAACTGAATGACAAGCAAACAGTACCATTAATTTTAGTGTTATTAAGGAAACAGAAGACAGTATGCAACCAAGGAAATGGTTGACTTCAACAATTTGACAATTGAGCTGAATATTGTTAAATGGAGAAAGATGGCAGAAAGCTACAGAACTGAGGGATTTCCAAAGCCATAGACTCATAGAGTTAAAGAGCCATATAGCATGGAAACAGATCCTTTGGTCCAACAAGTCCACACTGACCATACTCCCAAACTAAACTAATGCCAAACCTTACCTATTCATATATTCAGTTAAAATGTCTTTTAGCTGTTGTATCTCTACTTGCATCCATTACTTCCTCTGGCAGTTCATTTCATAAATGAGCCACTCTCCGAGCAAATAAAGTTGCCCCTCATGTCCTTTTTGAATCTTACTCCTCTCACCTAAAAAATGTGCCCCCCGGTTTTGAATCTCCACACCTTAGGGCAAAGACCTTTACTATTCACCTTATCTGATTTTATAAGGACTCCCCTCAACCTCCTACGATCCAGCAAAAAGAGTCCCAGCCTATCCAGCCTATTTTTCTAGCTCAAACCCTCCATTCCCAGCAATATTATGATAAGTCTTTTCTGAGCCCTCCCCTTCCTATAACAGGATGACCAGAACTATACACAGTGCTCCAGAGGAGGCCTCAGCAACACCCTGTATAACCTCAATGTTATGTCCCAACTCCTATATTCAATGATCTGAGCAATGAAGGCAAGAATGCTAAATGCCTTCTTAACCACCCTGTCAACCTGTGACACAAATTTCAAAGAACTATGGACCTAAACCCCTAGATCCCTCTGTTCTACAACACAGTCCAGGGCCATATGATTAATTGTACATGTCCTGTCCTGTTTGTTTTAGCAAAATGCAATTTATCCAAATTAAGCTCCATCTGCAACTCCTTAGCCCATTGACACAATTGAATAAGATCTCTTTTTAATCTTAGATAACCTTCTTCATTGTCCACTATGCCACCAATTTTGCTGTATCGATAAACTCATTAAGTATGCCTCCTATATTTTCATCCAAATAAGTTACGTAAATTACAAACAAAAGTGGACCCAGTACCAATCCCTGTGGAAGGCTGATGGTCACAGTCTTCCAGTCCAAAATAACCACCCTCCACCACCACCCTCTGTCTCTTGCCATAAAACCAATGTTCAGGCTCAACATGAATCCCACGTAATCTAACTTTACTAATTAGTCTACCATGCAGAATGTGATTGAAGGCCTTGCTAAAGTCCAAGTAAACAACATCTACCACTCTGCCCTCGTCAATTTTCTTAGTCACTTCCTCAAAAAACTTAATCAGGTTTGTGAGACACAATTTCCCTGACACAAACCCATGCTGACTATCCCTAATTAATCCTTGCCTCTCCAAATGTGTATAATTCCTATCTCTTAGAATCACCTCCAACAGTTTACCCACCATTGATGTCAGACTCATGGATTGATAGTTCCCAAGCTTCCCCTTACAGCCTTTCTTAAATAAAGGCACAACATTAGCCAGCCTCAATTTGGCAAGTCTCCACCATGAATCACTTAAAGCTGGCATCCAAATTGAGTTGCTAATAGTCAGGATAAATGGAATGTTGGCCTTTATTTCAAAGGAATAGAAGATAGAATCTCTACAACTTGGAAGCAGACCATTCAACCCACTGAGTCTACACCAACCCTTCCAACGTGCATCCCACCCAGATCCAGCACCCCTCACTCTATCCCTGTAACCCTGCATTTCCCATGGCTAATCCAGTTAGCCTAACTATCCCAGGACACTATGTGCAAATTAGCATGGCCAATCCACCTTACCTGCACATCTTTGGACTCTGGTAGGAAGATCCAGAGTAAATCCACGTAGACACGGGGAGAATGTGCAAACTCCACACAGCCACAAAGGTGGAATCAAACCCAAGTCCTTGGCACTGGGAGGTAGCAGTGTTAACACAGAGCCACTGTGCTAGAAGTAGGAAGATTTTGCAGAAAAAGTTCTTATGACTGCACTGGTATAAATTTGTTAACAAAAATGAAAAGAACTGCTAGAAATCAAAAACAAAAACAGAAGCAAAAGTTGCTGGAACAATGCAGCATCTGTGGAGAGAAATTAGAGTTAATGTTTTGAGTCCGGTGACTCTTTCTCATAAACATCTGAAACTGGACCTGAAACGTTAACCACGATTTCTCTCCACAGATGCTGCCAGATCTCCTGAGTTTTGCCAGTAATTTCTGTTTTTGTTTGTGCATGTGTATGTGTTGTTTGTGTGTATGTGTGTGTGTGTGTTTATGTGTCTGTGTTTGTGTCTGTGTTTGTGCGTGTGTTTATGTGTCTGTGTTTGTGTCTGTGTTTATGTGTCTGTGTTTATGCGTGTGTTTGTGTGTGTTTATGTGTCTGTGTTTGTCCGTGTGTTTGTGTGCATGTGTGTTTATGTGTCTGTGTTTGTGTGTGTGTTTATGTGTCTGTGTTTATGTGTGTGTTTATGTGTCTGTGTGTTTTTATGTTCTGTGGTTGTGCGTGTCTGTATGTGTGTTCATGTGACTGTGTTTGTGCATGTGTCTGTGTCTGTACGTGTCTGTGTTTATGTGTCTGTGTGTGTTTATGTTCTGTGTTTGTGTGTGTCTGTATGTGTGTTCATGTGACTGTGTTTGTGCATGTGTCTGTGTCTGTTCTTCACATTCCTGAAGAAGGGCTTATGCCTGAAACGTCGATTCTCATGCTCCTTGGATGCTGCCTGGCCCACTGTGCTTTTCCAGCAACACATTTTCAGCTCTGGTCTCCAGCATCTGCAGTCCTCACTTTCTCCGTGTCTGTCTGTGTGTGTTTGTGTGTCTGTGTTTGTGTGTGTGTCTGTGTGTGTGCGTGTTTGTGTCTGTGTTTGTGCATATGTGTTTGTGTGTTTATGTTCTGTGTTTGTGTGTGTCTGTATGTGTGCTCATGTGACTGTGTTTGTGCATGTGTCTGTGTCTGTACATGTGTGTGTTTATGTGTCTGTGTGTGTTTATGTTTTGTGCTTGTGCATGTCTGTGCATTTATGTTTTGTGTTTGTGCATGTGTCTGTATGCGTGTGTGTTTATGTGTCTGTGTGTGTTAGTGTGTCTGTGTTTGTGCGTGTGTCTGTGTGTGCGTGTTTGTGTCTGTGCTTGTGCATGTGTCTGTGTGTGTGTATGTGTGTGTTTATGTGTCTGTGTGTGTTCATGAGTCTGTGTGTGTGTGTTTATGTGTCTGTGTTTGTGCACGCGCGCGCGTGTGTGTGTGTGTGTGTGTGTAAAGATGTTACTCTTGCTTTCTCCTTGTCACCTCTCTGTCACCCTGCTATGCTTGGGAGACTTGTGAACAGGGCTGAGTATTTAAGAATCATGTGAAGCATACAAATGCTTGGTTTGAGTTATGAGTGACTGAGGTTGAGTGATTGGGGTGTGGTACGTTGAGCAATGTGTGAAAGTGAAAATGGTCATTGTGATCTCGGACTATCTATTCTCAGCTATCCAAGAATTGACCAAACAGTGACACAAGAACGAGAAGTTAAAGAGAAGACAAAAAATGGTGATAAGGAAATGTTGTCATTCATTCCCAGACATGCAATACCAGCTGGCACTATAAATACTTCAGAAAGGGGATTTGCATGAGGTGAGACACAAGGCATAATGGCTTGCAAATTGGGCAAGGGACAAGGAAAGCACAATTGTCAACTTGCTAAAAGAGGAGGTGACTCAAGTTCAAATACAGGCCATTCACGTTAATATTTTATACAGCATAAGCTTGCAGTCCTCTCTCTGAACGACAACATTCATTGTCCCATGTCTGTCACTCCAACAATGCCTTTATTTTTGTTCACAGCCAATCCAGACAGCAACTACCTATGCCAAGGTAAAGTAGTCCAAAATTGGACCATTTTGTTTTGCATTAACTCTTTCTCGACAGTTAAAAATAAAGCAGGAAGGACTGCATGTCAAAACAATACATTGCACAGCACTCTGCAGCTACAATTGTCATGGATTGACTTTTCCAGCTGAGGGAAGTCAGATGTGTATTCACACAGCCACTCTTGTGTGATAACTCAGCCACTGTGCTTCAGGTACAGCATCCAATTTAAATGATTATTTTCAGATCCTGCTCAATACTTTCAGCTCAATACTGCTGCTGTCATGTAGAATTTACTCTTTCTAAACTAATGCAAGTGAATTTGAAGGCAAGTGTTGAAATGGAACATAAAACTTTGAATGAAGCTTCCTCTTACTGCTGTTACATAAACTACTCACCAGGCAGACCAGCTTGGATGGATGGCTACTGCAACCTGTGACATTGTGTCAGCACATCTAAGGCCATTTAGGGACAAGCCTTAATTTCAGCAGACCTTCATCAGCTATCTGGCATACAATAGGATAGCACAGCATAGGAACACTTGGATAGGTAATTGCAGATGGATGACAGACACGAGGGGAATTGACAACGGTGTTTAGTTGACTTTTGGATGGAAAAGTGAATGCTTTGATTGATAAGGTTGCTTCCAAATGTTTGTTTTGTATTGCCTTTGTTTTGGGTATTCTGGCTAAGCAAATCTTGCAATGGTCAACAACAGAGGACATTAGATTGTATCATTTGACTGCAGTTTTATTCAACACAATCATATCAGCTCCATGAAAATGTGACTGTTTTGATTGCCTCTGACTTCCTTCTTCTTCCTCCGCACATCACAGGTGGAAACAAGAACAGTGCCCTGTTGTTGGAAGGTAGTTGAGTATGCTGCTGATCCCAATGAATCAGGGCACATCTCCTAAAGAGAACTGGTGGGCTAAGCGGGATGGTACAATGATTGTACTGAAGGACCCTATTGGTTTCCTCACTAATATTTCATGAGGCAGCATGGATCTCATTACAGACATGCTGGCCATGTCTGTATGAGTTGTCTGTTCCAGTCAACTGCCTCTAAATAATCAAATGCATGTTGAATTGTCAAGCATTCTTTTTAAAAAGCATGCTGTGGCCAACTGAGGTCAGTGAAAATGAGAAAGGCCATCCTAACCCTCCTCATCTGGCTGTAATAACATGAAATCTGCCTGAGGATTGAGTTGGTTTGGAGGACTTAAAGGTTAACAAAAAATGAGGAGTCAATTTTCTGGGAACTGGACAAGGAATTTTACGGACCCTAAACAGAAATTGCAGGAGAAAATCAGCAGGTCTGGCAGGATCTGCAGAGAGACAGCAGAGTTAATATTTTGGATCCAGTGCCCTTTGAGAAAAGTGTTTACAAAGTTGTTATGATAAAGATGACAAAACCTAATTTCTTTTTTGCTGAAAATTCACAGGATTTTTAAATGTGGCAGAAAATTAGGTTGGGAACTGAGCTTTTATAGGAAGCTCTTCTGACATTGATGTGACTGTACTTGCTCTGGACAACAAACAAGGTCATCGGTATAAAAGAAAATGTGTGGCGTTCCAAGTGTGGAAATTCTTACAAATCCAGCATCTCAATAGTTAGCTAGGTTACACTAATAGGTCTGGTGAAACAAGGATTAATTACTCAACTACATGACGGAGAGGGTCAAAGGTAAAATCAAGAAAGATAAACACAATTTGAGGGGTACACTTCTCCATTCCTGGCCCTGGATAATCCAGAAGTACTCTGTAGAACTGACAATCAGCATAAGAGCTTGTAGCCTACTTTGGCCAGAAGGCTCTTAATACCCATCAATAGGCTATAAGTGAAGGAATTTCTCTCTGACTCTTCCAGGGTCAGAAGCAGAGCTTCTGGTGAAGTATATTGGACTATCATGAACTCGTATCAAATGATGATCCACCAGTTTATACGCCAACCTTTGACTTAGAAGCAGTACAGTAAACGTTTGTAATTTCTTTGAAATATCCAGGAAATTTAGAATTACTTTCAAGAATATTTGAAAAGTATTTTCAGAATTTGTGTTAATGTTAAGTTGATAATTTTTTTGATAATAAGAAATCCTACTCCATGTGACCAGGTGGCCCTTGACCTGAGAGTAGTACCAAAGAAAGGAATTTAAGACCAGAACTAGCATGTGACTGGCAAGCATAAAAGAGAGCTTGAAATACAAAAGAGAGCTGGAGATGTGAAACAAAAATGTTCTGCAGCAATACGGTTATTAATGTTGGTGTGTCTAGGAGCAAGGAAACAGTGACGTCTGCAGATGCTGGAGATCAGAGTGTTGCTGGAAAAGCACAGCAGGTCAGGTAGCATCTGAGGAGCAGGAAAATCGACGTTTCAGGCCAGAGCCCTTCATCAGGAATGAGGTTGGGAGCCTCAAGGGTGGAGAGATAAATGGGAGCAAGTCAAGCTCTCCACAAAGAAAATATTAATCAGTCCCCTCTTTGACAGTAAGAGAAAAAATAGAATTCTAGAAGCTCTTGGGTGACATGACCTATGACTGAACTAAAAGTGATTGATTCCTCAAAGTGACTTGAATAACTCAAGCAGGCATTTGTATCAGAGGACCAGAGCATGAACCAAATACTGCTGACTGATCAGCTGAAAAGGATCTCTAGAAAATAACTCCTTTCAGATCATGTAATCAAGTAAGAGGGGTTGACCAACATTCTATTCATATTAACCACATCCAAAGAATTCAGATAGAATACAACTATCGGTGAACGTGAGTCAAGGGCTGAATCAATTGAGTCAGAAAGTGAGAGTTCTATAAGATAGAGTGCAAGTTGGAAGGGGCAAGAGATTGCACATTTTGCCACTTTTGGGCAGGGAATGACACAGGTAATTGTGTTTGCATAAAATGTATGAGTTATAATGACAACTTGAAGCAACATTTTCATTTGAGGTGCTAATTGCCTGTGTATTTATGCAAATATATGTTGGTTAGGTTCATGTTAAAGCAAAGCTACAAAGAGTGTAATTTTCTTGGTAACTTCTTCAGTTTGAATCAATCATAAATTAGTCATTTTGGTTTCCTGTTATATTCCTGTACAGCTGCACGCCATCTGAGACCTCTGGTTTCCAATTCCCCACGTAACATCCATACAGATGTACTGCATGGAAACAGACCCTTTGATCCAACTCGTCCATGCCGACCAGATATTCTAAACTAATCTAGTCCTATTTGTAGTATTTGGCCCAAGTCTCTCCGAACCCTTTCTATTCATATACCCATCCAGATGCCTTTTAAATGTTGTAATTGTACCAGCCTCCACCAGTTCTTCTGGAAGCTCATTCCATACTCTCACAATCTTCTTTAGTGAAAACATTACCCCTTAGGTCCCTTTTTAAAATGTTATCATGACTGGAATGTTACATGTTATGACTATATGAACACCTCTGAAAGCTGCAACCCTACCATCCTTAGAAAGAATAGCAGCTGCACAAACAACTCTAAATATCTCCATTGTTGAAACAAGCTCCTGGAACTTCCTTTCTAACAGCACAATCGGAGTACCACCACCACATTGACTGAAGGCAGCTCAAGAAGGTGCCTCAGCACTGACTTCTCAAGGCAACAGAGATGATCAATAACGACTGATCTTGCTGCTGATGCTCACAGCTGTACAAGTTAAAAATGTTAAATGGATTTAAATCTTCATCAATGTACTGTCCTCCTCATTGAAAACAACATATGGCACAGCTGCAGAATTCTTGACAGGTGCTATAATTGCACAGCATGCAAAATTATCCAACACATCACCACTTACCAAAATTTGACTTTAGGAACACCAGGTGTGTGCACAATGTATTTGTACTCTTTAGTAATGTTTCAACGCTTGTAATCTCATGCTTGTCAACCTGAGATCCAGGTTTATACAGAATATATTTTATGCTTCACTGGTTGACCATTCAGCTAAAAATCTGAATTTATTGAAGGTCTGTCCATTTATTTTTGTCATTTAAATAAACATCCAAATTAAACCAAATTAATGTGGCTGACAGTAAAGATCATCTCCTATGAAAGGTAAAAGAAAAGTCTGTGGGTAGTGCCCCTTCTAAAGAACAGGTTCTGGCAGATCATTATGCCTGGTGAGGTAGAGTGGGCAGTGTGGGGTGGGAGTGGGAAGTGAGAAATCTAAACCACTCAATCACCACTTTCTTTCAATAAACAGTTTTGTTGCTCACACTGTGGAACTGATTCAGAAATTTGTTCATGTCCCTTTCGAATGCAGGCTATAAAATTGCACTCATTATAAGCAAATGAAAGCCAGAATGTTTTGCAAAGGTAAGTGAAATAGCATGGTAGCTCAGTGGTTAGCACTGCTGTCTCACAGTGCCAGGGAGCTAGGTTCAATTCCAGCCTTGGGTGACTGTATAGAGTTTGCATGTTCTGTAAGGGTTTCCTCCAACAGTCCAAATATGTGCAGGTTAGGTGAACTGGCCGTGTTAAATTGCCTGTAGTGTCCAGGGATGTGTAGGTTAGGTGGATTAGCCATGGGATTGGCAAGGTGATAGGGTAGGAGGGTGAGTTGTGGCGTGATGCTGTTTGAAGAGTTGGTGTGGACCTGTTAGGCCAAATGGCATGTTCCACACTGTTGGGGTTCTATTCTAAGAGACTTTATGAAAGGAATAGCTCTCAACATCTAATCAAGTTCTGTGTTTATATTACTCTAGATAAAATTGCTCTTCCTCCAAAACGTATCAGTTTGAATAGCTTGTCCACTTTAGCAACTGTAAACCTTGCATAAGCTAAATGTGCTAATCAAAATTCCATGAAGTCTCTGCTTGGCTAGAGTAGGAGGTCGTTCTGAAGAAGGGTCACGGGTTCTGAAATGTTATCTCTGATTTCTCACCACAGATGCTGCCAGAAGTTTTCAGATTTCCAGCATTTCTGTTTTTGTTTCAGATTTTCAGCATCTACAGTTCTTATGATTATTTTTCCCTACTTTGAATTATTATCAGCAGTGTGAACAGATCAGAGATGCACACAGCATTTTAGTCAATATTTTGTTATGAGACAAAATGACAATATTTTGTTTTGTATTTAATGATCCTTGCAATATGTCCTAACACTTTAATAAGACCTTATAACACTGGTCATGGCATCACAATAATTCATGCACATTTAAACTTGGTTCTATTTCCCATTCAACATCTATGAACAGTTTGATATTTCCTCTCTCCAAGGGAATAGTACTATTGTTGAGACCATTTTTGTTTTCTTTATTCTTTTCTCTGTTTTGATTTGGAACTGTGAGCTGAAGTTAAGAATTGAGCTTTGAACTTTGAACAGCAACTTGTTTTGAAATGTAAGTATTTAAAAGTATATCTAAAGTACCCCCAAATATCTCTCATTCTGTATTCTGCTGTTCACTATTATCTCATACCTACTGTGTACTCCCTTTCTGCAATTTCAACATCCTTGCATTCATCCAGATTAGCCATTTGCTACTTGTAAACTCAATTCCCCATCCATTCTTAATTATTCTGCATTTAGTCCACTTATTCCCTGTAACTTAATGTCTCCCCTTTTATTTTGCATCGTCAACATTCAAGAAATGAATAAAATGATTTTGTACAAAAACTGATTGAGTTATTGCTTATTATTGCATTCCATCAACTTTCATTCCATCAATTTATACAATACTATTAATATAGTAAACATTCAAAGGAAATTCACAGAGGAGAATGGACATCAGGTAGTAACAGCAGACTACTCATGGCTGTACTTGTGATGTAGTGAGTAATGGAAGGTGACTAAGAAAGCTTTTGAAGAATTCTAATTTATGCATGGTATAACTCAAAGTTAATGAAGATGGCACCTTACACATAGAATCTGTACATCATAAGAGAACAGTGAAAAGTGCCAATTATTTTGGAGTGAAGAAAGAGGAGAAACAGATAATATTGAGGAAGTGGAATAAGCAGAATCTTCTGACACCAAACACCCCATTGACTGCAAACAAACAAGCCTCCAGAGTCACGTATGCAGACTTCCAATACTGCCCATGTGCAGAGATTCAACTGTGCAGCTATGTGGACCTTCGACAGAGTATACGCACAGGAGGAAAGAAGTTTGCTCAGTTAAGCAGCCTGCCTGGTGCATCCACAGGATGAGCCATTCAGTCTGTGCATGCGCAATTATTGTGTATTGTATTTCCGATGTGCACATATGCAATAAAATGGGTGTGATTCAAATGGCTGTTAAACTGATTTGCCTGCCTCAACATATTTCTACTTTAAAATGGTTTCCTTCCCAGATCAAAAGGGTCTGGGTAGACGGGCAGGCCCAGGTTTCCCACTAACCCAGTAAATTACAATGTACTCTACTTTGTGTTTTGCTCTGATTCATAGCTCACAAATAGTTAGAAATAGCTGAGTTGAGCAGATTGTGAAAATGTGTATGTGGTTACAGTCAAAGTTGGTATATTTTTGCTTTAAAACATTCATGCTTTTAATGCTTCTTTAGCTTGATGTATGCACTATGTTACAAACTTCTCTACTAAGGCTGTAACCATAGTAAGTCCAAGTAGCTGTGATTTTTATGACCAACCAATTCAGGGTGTGCTGTGGAATCGTTTGTGTCATTGACATGTGTCTTGATACGGAAAATATTGGAAACTATTGAACGAAACAGATCCATAGGAGTATATATATTGCCGGTTGGGAAATTGTTGTAGGATAAACTTCGATTCAGTGATTATGGATTAAAACAAAGCTTTCTGAACATAAGCTTAATTACAAACTGTCAGACATAGAGGCGACATGAGCCATTTAGATCCACATAAAGACATAATGTCAATAATGCACGGAAAAGTAAAAACTTGTTAACATTCCAAAGAGACAATCGCTGCAAAAGAGAACCTGTCTGTATTTTCATGGAACATGGTCACTGGACATGATCTCAGCTGGAGATTGATAAAGCTTACCATGGAAAATACTTACCTTACCTGGGATCAGGTCAAGCATTTTAATGAGGTATTGGTACTGTAATCAACTTGAACTGTTTATGTGCATACTGCAAAGTGCATACGAGTCATATGTGAGGGACGCCATAGTGCTGAGGTAAGTAATTAATGCATCAAGTTTGGTAAGAAAAATGTGAAAACTTGCCAGGTCTTGCACTTGAAATATCTTCAAAACTGTGGCATAATTTGGATTTTAAAATCCAAAGATTCAGCTCACTGTATTGAAAAGAAATGTCTTTTTTTTCTGGAATGAGAGAAAAATTCCATCTGGACAAGTATTTTTTGTTGTTGCAAGGTTTGCAGGCCAGTACCTATGGCACTTAAAATTGTTGGAACTCCTTGTGGTCTGTTTTGTGTATGATTTTGAAGCAGTTTGTTGTCCAACGTGTCATAACTGGATTTCTCGCTGTTCTCAAAAACAAGCACAGAAAGTAGTGGAGAAACTCATCAAGTCTGGTGGCATCTATAAATACAGTTAACATTATGAGTCCAGCATATCTCTTCTTTGGATGTCTGTTCAGAAACCCAGTTCTGAAGATGAGTCATACTGGCCTTGAAATATTAACTCTGATTCTCTCTCTAGGATGATGGAATGAGCTGCCAGAGGAAGTGGTATAAACTGGTACGAGTGCAACATTTAAAAGGCATCGTGAGGAGTATATGAATAGGAAGGGTTTAGAGGGATATGCGCCAAATGCTGGCAAATGGGTCTAGATTTTTTTTAGGACATCTAGTCAGCATGGATAAGTTGGAGTGAAGGGTCTGTTTCCATGCTGTGTATCTCTAAAATTCTATGACTTTATGAGCTGCTGAGTTTTTTCAGCATTTTCTGTGTTTGTTTCAGACTGCCAGTGTCACTGGTATTTTGCTTTTATCTCTTGATATTCCTTCCTTTCAGAGTATACACTTCTTTTCTGTCTGTGCATGAAACAAATAGATTATTTTTTTACTGTGTGCATGGTGTTTGTTTGTTTGAAATATAACTTGTTGTTTAGATTGCTGTATTGCTTGAAATGCTTGAAGTAATAACAAAGAAATTTGTATTGAATAGGACAGGTCTCGTGCCAAACATTTTAAGGATTTCAGGATTTAGGATTCTGTTTGAGTTTTCAAAAGACTAGATGTAATTTATTTTAAATTTGAGCATTGTGAATTGAGATTTTTAAACAGCTACTTTGGGTGAGATGTATTTCAATAATAATAAAGAGAAATGGAGAAGTTTGGAAAAGCTTGATGATCAATCTATAATCCTGAAATTTAGCGGCAGGGGTTTGGAGAAATTACCTAGATTTAAAGATTAGGTAAAAGTGATGAAGTGACTTAAAAGTTAAAACACATTGGCAAAATGTGGAGGATGGTCCAGTCATTTCTAAATTCCAAAGTCTAATATCAAAGTTGCCGAATAAGCAATTCAAATGTTGTCAAATTTCAGGGAACAGTATCCCACTGTTGATGCATCGATTGCTGATTTGGAATGATGACTGTGTGGGTGACCAAACAACATGTTCTGTAAATAAACTGATTACCCTAAACATTGTTTGGTTCAAGACAATGATCTTAAAAGCTGCTTTAATCAAAGTCGCAGAAGTTGTCCCTCCAATCAGACCTCTAAATGGCAAGGAAAGTGGATCGACACACATGCAGACTGTAGATTTGGAGACGTGACATGATCAACTCAAGTATATACATTACTCCAAATATGTCATATCCAAGATGAAAAGAATATTTGGAACCTCATAAGGGCAGCAGGAGGTTGCAGCAGTCAAATCTGTCATAGCCCAATGATTATCTCAGTTGCAACCCATTTAAGGGGATCAAGAAATGGTTCAGTCCTATGGCAAAGCAAGCTTAGCACTTCATTGGCAAGGATATTATGGGGTAATAGTAAGCAAGAGAGTATGAAAACAAGAGGTTGGTGAAGACAGTGGATACATATCAAGCAGTACAGAAATACAAAGAATAATAAGGACTAATCAGTGACAGAGCTGAAAATGTGTTGCTGGAAAAGCGCAGCAGGTCAGGCAGCATCCAAGGAGCAGGAGAATCGACTTTTCGGGCATGAAGGGCTCATGCCCAAAAAGTCGATTCTCCCGCTCCTTGGATGCTGCCTGACCTGCTGCGCTTTTCCAGCAACACATTTTCAGCTCTGATCTCCAGCATCTGCAGTCCTCACTTTCTCCCCTAACCAGTGACAACTGACATTTTTCTGTGTTCATTACCGAAAGGACTATCAAAGCCACAATGCTGCTGATATGTCTGGGAACCACAATTGTGGAAGCAATTGGGTAGGTTGTCCCAACGACCCAAATAAACCCGTTCTCTAAGCATTTCAGCGATGCATCTTATGATCAGGAGGATGGAGTTTTAAATGTCACAGTGAACAAACTAGTCTGCCCAAGGAGTAGCTCAGGGCAGTTGGCAATGTGAAACAGCAATGTATGAGGTTGCAAAGTGTAGCAATGAAGGATTTCTTCATATTTAAAACTGTCATTTATAAACCAAGATTCAGTATCATCCACTGAAGGTTAAATTTTATAATCCCTTTTATAGGAGTATTCAGTTACTTTTATCAGATTAAACACTATTCAAGTTACTTATTGTCAAATTGTCCAACTGATGTGAGTGTTGATTGTAGACTTACATTTTGGAGTAACATTTTCAGTGCTTGAACCCTGAATGATAGAAGCTGTTGAACTCCATTAAATGTACATGAGCATATGGGCAAGCTATGTAGCTGAACTGTGCCACCAGAGTCACTGATTCAATTGAAACCCTTAATTGAAAAAAAATGGATATCTAGATCTGGTCAGTATTCATTAATGAATTACTGTTGTTAGGTATAATGAGCTTGTTGTCTTTTAAATGATACAGAAAAAGCAATGATCAAATAGAATTTGAAGTTTGGCTTGAATTTAACCCACAAAGTAGCAAATGACTTAAGGATACAGAGATCATGGGAGCTAGCAATAAAGAAATTCTACTTTCCTAAATAAACAGTTTGCTGTTTGGGTGTAGAGATTGCCAGCTCTCAGAGGTAGAGGTGAAAGGTGTGAATGATTTTACTGCCGTGCTAAACTGTACCCATAAAATTTCCAGTGCCTGCCACAAACCAAGCACACGATGGAGGAGGAGACTACTGCCAGACCATCAATGAGCCGTAATGTCAATATGGTAATATCCATTGCTTTGTGACCAACCCAAGATACTGTTTCTACACCAGACCCCAATAACATTCAGACAGTTATTATAACTGACATCTTGCCTCCAGCAGGCACATGGTATAGCTGTAGAGACTCATTGGAACTTACAGATCTAGCCCACAATTGGCCACTGAAATCTGGGACAAGGAGCAAGAAGCAGCAGTGGCAGTAGCTTCTTGGGAATAGCTAAGGGTTAAAATGGGGCAATGGTGGATGCCCAGTAGGTACAGAATTTAGTTTGACAATACAATAGACATATACAGAGTAAATAGGTATAGAGCAAGCTTGGGGGCTGCTGCAGGGTGACCCTTGGTTGAGGCTTCAAAGGGTTAAAGCAAAACATGTTGAATGCAAGCTTAATTCAGAACTGCACAGAGAGGTGAGATGAGCAATCAGATATACAAGGAAACATAACCACAATATTTAATATGAAAGTAGAAGCTCATTAACATTCCTGTGCATGGAAGCCAGTTTTCAATTTTAAAGCACGTGGGCAGTGCGGGGGGTTAACCAGCTTTACATTGGAAAGCGTGTAAGTGGGAAGAAAAAGTGAAAGAACTGTAGATGCTGGAAATCTGAAACAAGAACATAAATTGCTGGAAAATCTCAGCAGGTCTGGCTGCATCTGTGAAGAGAAATCAAAATTAACATTTCAGGTCCAGTGACCCGTCTTCAGCATTCAGTTGACCTGAAACTATAACTGATTTCTCACCACAGATCTGCTGAAATTTTCCAGCAATTTATGCTCTTGTAGATTAAAGGGGACCAGTTAAGCCTTCAAATAAGATTTTGATACTGAATTTAACTTGTAGTATATATGGATATGTGACAAACGGTATTCTGCAGACTGTATAAGAATATAAACAAGTATTTATTGAACAATCTTGTTCAAGCTGTACTCCAATATGCATTGAAAGGCTTTGCTTTGTTTGGACCCCTAATCATCTTGTTGAATGTCACTTCAAACGTTGCAACAGTATTTTCAGTAAGCTCAGTAGGTTTTGCTCATATTTAATTTGAAGAAGCTATAATACATTCAAGACTTGATGCTGTACAAGCAATCTAACATTATAGATGTCATTATGGAGTTGAGTGCTGGGAGACAGTTACGCTGATAAGATTCAGGCTGACATGATGAAATATGACCATAAATGTTATGCTAATGGAATAAGAAAGCAAGGAAATCAGGAATTTAGAAAAGAAAGTTGGGTTATTCCAGATGTAAAGGAATAGAGTGGAATTCATTGCTGACTACATTGTAAAAAGCTAAAACCAAGACCTATAAATGAAATTAAGACGCAGATTAACGATATCAAGTTGAATGAAGAAACAATGGTCTACTCTATTCGTAGGTTCTGAGTGAGAGTAATCAATTCAGATTAACACTTATGGGGGACAGATTGTCAAGGAATATGGAATTGTTGATTGTGTTGAATGGCACAGAGAGATCAAGGAGGATAAAGAGTGAAAATGCCCAATGCTTTATTAAAGGGAATATTATTTCCTATCTTTACTAAAGTAGTCTTAGAGCTGCAGAAGGAAAGAGGCAAATATAGCACTGGGTATTTGCAAAGTTTTCAAGTTCATGAGAAAGGACCTTTTTATACGGGGAGATGTGAGAGAATTGATAGACCCAAAATAAAATTTTTGATGAGGGGTATGGTAATAGTGGTCTTGAAGGAGGGTAGAACAGTGTCTTTCTTGAGAAAGCCATGCACAAAGTCAAACATTATGATTCAAGATGCAATGCTATGCTTGGTCATTACTTGATTACAATTTGATTTGCAAATGAACAACATTATTTTCAAAGTTGACCCACGGATTCATGAATATATTCACATTAATTACATCTGGCTCAGTGCCTAATCTTTTTTTAATATGAATTAGCTTTCTTTGTTGTGCACAGTAAATTTTATAAAAATGAAAAGAGGAAGCATGTTCATGTACTTAAAAGTTCTAGATATTTGCAGTGGTATTAGAGATAATCAGTAAATTAACACTTTCACCAACAAATCTCAGTTAATTTTTTCCGTAAACTATTAAACATTATGGGGATGAATATTCTGAATGCTCCAATATTGATACTGAGGAGGATGGCTTGGATTTTGGGATGAAAGTAATGCTGACCCTATCAGTGACAATAGTCATTAGGTAGTCAATTGGACAGCAGCTTCCAGTGTCTGAACTGTCAAATATGGAAATCATTATGTTGCTGATGAATTGCATTGCTCCTCCAAAAGCTTCATCCTTACTGTGAACAGCATTTCTCAGGATGTCAGGATTTTTTATATAAAGGACAAGAAGTTACAGTACGTACCCACTAGATAGCCACTAAATATGCTGGAAAAAAATAGGTCAGGTGTATTGAAGAGTAAATGAATTTTTAAAGGTGTTCAAAGTTTTAATTAATGCCAAACTGAATTTTTTTTTCACCATGGAGAGTCATTTCTTCCGATTTTAGTTATTGTTGGAGATCCTAAAAATAAATTCATATTTTTTTCCCTTCTGTCTCCATTATCTTCAATTATTCTGATGATTTCTGGCTTTCTGTTAGTGAGGAATCTTCAATCTGATTAATTAAAGAGATACTTAATTGGTTCCCTGTTCACATAGCTGTCAGATTGTTTAGAGACAGGGCTGCATTTTTCGACTTCTGAAAACCTGAGTGGCTGTGCAGAAGTCCATAGTAACACTGGGGGAAAGTCTAAGTATAATGAATAGTTGGCAGCATTCATTTATCACTGACAGCAAGATCTGGACAAATCTGTATTTTAAGATTTCAATCTTTGGTCCATACCGAGTTAACGGATATCATCTGGGGCAGTCACAGCTGTAACAGCTGCCCTCAATGTCCTTAGATTGGAAAACAATGAACTGCTTTGACATTTGCTTCCTGATCTATATCTTGATTCTTTTGGACAAGGCATGACTAGATGATGGTTTTGGACAAAGTTGTGATTGCCTGCCCTGAGGCCAAATTGTCTGTCAAATACTTATTGTCCAGGTTCTCGCTTGTGTGAAATACTGGAGAGCTTCTGTAGAATCCCTGTTTGATTCAATGCCATCAGGAAAGGGACAAGTTAAAAGGATAAATTTGACATTTTTCTGACTGTCCTCATTATACATCATATGCAAGAAACTATTTTATTAAAATAAAAAAGTTTGCTTCACAGAAATGTAACCAACTTTGTAGTTCAATGTTTGACCTCGGATTTCTGATTAGGATGTTTCTAGTGTAGACAGTCCAATTGACCTCAGCCACCTTGTTTGATTTTGGAACATTAGCATGCAGAAAATTGGTTCCTTGGCCTCTTCATGAGATTTGGGCAGAATTGAGGCCAGCAACTGAATTCACTGCAGTGGCTCGAAAACAACACCCTCTCTTTCAGTGTTTTTTACATGCGTCCGGTGGAAATATTGGCTCAACTTATCTCTATATCACAATGTCTTTGGCAAATTGTGGAATCAACAACTGATTGGCTAAAACAGTTTTCAGTTTTCCCATAAAGGGTGAAGCTAGCCTTAAGCAAAGTTAGAAAATTGAATGAAGCAATGAAGATCATTGATTGATGTCTTGAGAATGCGGGAAAATATTGATTTCATTACTATCCCAATTGTAATGAAGAGATTTTCAAGTTTTAATGGACCATACAACCATGGCAACAGAATCACTGGGAGAGATGTGGATGTATATATATATATATATATATATGCTTTTGGCTCCATGTGCATCTGATTGGGTATCTATTGAGGTATTGTTGCTGTGTGTTAACATGCGTGAAAAATACAGATCATAGGTTAAAGAGTTTTGATTAAACCAAAAATGCTGAAGTCATGTTGGACTAGTGGAGCTTGATCTACCTGAGTTCTTACAATGAGCCATGAATGCAATAACAAAGACCTATCTAATTATACCAGATTCATGTAGGTTAATTTGGTTGAATATTTGTCCTTGAATATAGGAATTCGGAGGTCATGTTGTGGCTGGACAGAATGTTGGTTAGGCCACTTTTGAAATATTGTGTGCAATTCTGGATTACTTCCTATAGGAAGGATGCTGTGAAACATGAAAAGGTTCAAAAAAGAATTACAATGATGTTGCCAGAGTTGGAGGATTTGAGCTATAGGGAGAGGCTGGATAGGCTAGAGCTGTTTTCCCTGGAACATCGAAGGCTGAGGGGTGACCTTATAGAGGTTTATAAAATCATGAGGGGCATAGATAGGATAAATAGATAAAATCTTTTCCCTGGGGTGGGGGAGTCCAGAACTAGAGGGCATAGGTTTAGGGTGAGAGGGAAAAGATATAAAAGGGACCTAATGAACAACTTTTTCATGCAGTGGGTGGTATGTGTATGGAATGAGATTCCAGAGGAAGTACTGGAGGCTAGTACAATTGCAACATTTAAAAGGCATCTGGATTGGTATATGAATAGGAAGGGTTTGGAGGGATATGGGCCAACTGCTGGCAAATGGGACTAGATTAGGCTGGGATATCTGGTCGACGTGGACAAGTTGAACTGAAGGGTTTGTTTCCGTGCTGTACATCTCTATGAATCTATGACTTTATAACATAAGCTAATTAAAAATCTGACTCTGATTATTGCACTGAATGTTATGTATTTCCTTTTATTTAAAGTAGCAAACAAAAAAGAATGAGAAAACAGAGTCAGAGAAGGTTCAACCACATATGCACAGGCACGTTCTATATCCACCTTGAGGATAAGGGGCAAAGAAGGGATGTTATGGCGCTTGCACTGAGCGAGATTTCAGTTCCAGTGACTCTAGATCTGCTAGAAACTAAAGGAACCTAGAAAGCAAAATCCCATGATACATTTTTATCTGTCACCAATTTATGATTGCATACTTGTTTGCTCACAATACCGTGCATCTTAGTTTGAGACAGATGATTTGATTCATTGCCACAAACTACCTTTGAAGCTTCTCATCTTTTCAGTTTGATACTACATTACAGATTGTGCTCAAAAACCTGCTGGTTAGTAAATAAAGGAAAGCACTCTGCTGAAAAGTGATCTATTGCATTAATTTTTATAAGGCAGTATATCAACATATTATATTTTAAGATGATTTAATCACATTATTTTAAATAGAAATAGAGCACTTTTTAGAAGAGGGCAATTTCTCTCCTGCATTTAATCAAATGCAATATAACAGAATTAAATTCCCTACTGCTGTGTATCCTTTCCCCTCCATCTATAGGCAAGACCATTTCAATAAGTGATTTGGTGGGATTTCTAGTTCTAACCTAGCACCGACTAAAGCAGAGAAAAGGAATTTGTGGCTGTAGTTCTTGGAAACTTCTGGTAGTTTCAGTAGACACCTGCCTCAAAGACAACGAAAGATACGTTATTTGAAATAAAAATGGTCTCGCAAGGACATGCAAATCCTGGGCCTCCTTCAATGCCAAATCTAAGCCACCCCACAATTGGAGGAAGATGCTTTATCTTCCACCTTGGGAACCTTCAATCACATGGCATCAACATTGACTTCAGCAGTTTCCTAATCTTCCCTCCCCACTCACCTCATCCCAGATCCAACCCTCAAACTTGGCACCACCCTTTTGACCTGACCTACTGATCCATCTTCCTTCCCACCAATCTACTCCATGCTCCCATCACAATTACACACCACCTGCATCCATCTATCGCCTTCCCAACTACCTTGCCTGCAGCCCAGCCCACCCCTATTTATCACTCAGCCCCCTTCCCACTCCATATTCTTGATGAAGGGCTAATGCCCAAAATGTCAAGTCTCTGTTCCTCTGCCTGACCTGCTGTGCTTTTCCAGCGCCACACTTTTTGATTCAGAATTAGCAATGTTTCCTAGGCCCATGTCTACCGTGTCAACCACAATACTGAGCAAAGCACTTCTAGCATTCAGTTTTACTATGGAGGTTTCTGGAAATAGAGTCACACAGATTTTGTATGAATAATAATAGCTCATTTACAGACTATTATCATGTGTAGGTCATGTTATGAGGATGGATCAGAACTACAAAGAATTTGCAAAACCGTTAACTTTTAAGTCCAAAACATTTTGTAAAAGGAAAACTACTACAGAAAAACAGCATATTTAATTTCAATGACTGCTTGCAAACTCCTGTATGGAGATGATCAAACTACATACATGACCATCGTCAAGTAATCTTCAAGCAAGTCTTAACAATAGGGGATCATGTGTGGACCTGGCTATCACTCACCTTTAAGTAGTCAGTCACCTCTTGCAGACATGCCTGTTTTTCCCTCCAGGAATATATAAAAATTGTTTAATCGTTTCATCGCTATTAGAGTATAGTAGTGGGAGTAAACCTTCAAATGTAGATTGCATCAATCTGCATTTGAGAGTCAGTGTGATGTAAAGGTCACAATTGGAGAACTGTCCCTTAATAACCTCATTGCTGCAGGTAAAGGAAGACCCTTTTAAATCTGAGTCTTACAAACTGGTTAAACAGGGAATCTAAACAAAAGGAACTTCCATCATAGCACATGATAAAGAATTTGTGTCAGCACAGGTTTAGATGTGCTGTATTGCTCTTTATTCTCAAAAATCATCTTTTCACCTGCCAGCAATTAATGCCACTGATAATTTCCACTGCAATGGCTGCAGAATTCATTTACCCACCTTTTGCAGACAATTCAGAGACTGTTCTCTATAACCTTTTGAAACAAAAAAGCCCTTTGTCTTTTTGGAATGACCTATTATTTCTAATCTGTGTATAACTTGATGGTGGCATTAATTCTTTTCACTGTTAGCAACTGTTAAACTCAGTCCTTTATTAAGAAATCTTAGTTAGGATGGCTCATATGAAAAATGCAAAGACTGTATATTTTTGTTTTTGTGCTTTTTAAATTTGTGGACTGTAATAAGAAAGAGATATTTTAAAATCAGTTTTTGAAAGAGTGGCTGTATGTTTTGAAAACAAATAACTTGACACCCCAAGCAATCATCACATAAACAACTGAGAAACAGAATTGCAGATTTGCAGATGATTTGGAGTTGAGGGGATATGTTGTTAGCAACAACAAGTTGATTGAACTGTGGATCAGTGGCCAGTTATCAATTATAGATGTTACTTTGTCTGCCAACTGCTGGCTAATTGATTCTCAGTTAACTGAGCACATTGGAGCTGGGAACAAATTACAGAGAGAGAGAGAAGTATTCAGTTTTTCTTCAACTGAGCAATGGTCTCTCTGTTCTCTGCAGTCAAACCGACACGAAACCTGAAGAAAAGAAGTTAATCATGACTGCATTAGTTGTTATAAACTATGCTATTGAACTGATAAGCCTTTTATTAAGGAAACAACCACTTTGTGTCTCTTACTAATCAATGGAAGCCTCTGAAGCAAGATGATTGCAAACTAATCTGCTGGCTAACAGAGGACTCAGGGATTGTCTCAGTACCAGAACCAAGGGAGTGCAAGAAGAAAGGAATATTGATGTTTAGGGGGTACCCCTTGATTCCCTGGTTGAGCCTGTGAATCATTGTGCCAAGTGTAACCAGCATTCCTTTTCAAACGCACGTGACTTGTGAATGTACACTGGAAACTGATATTACCTGCAGCCACAACTGGAATGGGTGATATCAGTGTTTCTTTTTTCTCTCTGCCTGCGCATGCTGGCTCTATTTGTGAGCAATGTAAGGCCTTTCATGGTCAAGTCCATTAATGAGGAATGCAGCTAGGCTTCTTGGAGAGAAATGTTCCATAAAACTCGTCAAAATCGACACAACCAATTTCTGATAAGATTCAGCCCAAAACCTCTTTTTTTTAAAATTCAATGCCCTCACAATGAAACTAAAATCCCATTTGTTTTCCTAAATACTTGCTGTACCTGAATACCAACCTTTATGATTATGCACTAAGAGACATAAGTACTTTTGCATCTCTGAGTTCTATCACCATTTAGGTAATATGCTTTCAATGTATTCTTACTGCCAAAGTAGAAAAATTTATATATTTCCACATTATACTCCATAGTTCAGATCTTTGCCCATTTGTTTAATATTTCTATATTCCTTTGGTACCTCCTTGTGTATGCTTCAAAACTTACTGTCCTAATTATCCTTGTGTCATCAGCAAACTTAGTAACTTACTTTTGGTCCTTTTGACAAAGTCAAATTGCAAAAAAGTTGAAGTTCCAGCAGTAACAGTGGGAAGAATAGAGGCAAAAAATATTTTTTTTAAAATAGCTTCCAAAATCCAAAGCACAAAAGAGTCAGGAGTTCAGGAGTTCAGGATTCAGGATTCCTGCACTCAGTTCAGGAACCTCTTAAGGTTAACATGCAGGCTCAGTTGGCAGTTAGGAAGGTAAATGTAATGTCAGCATTTACTTTGAAAGGACTAGAATACAACAGCAGGGATGTACTGCTGAGGCTATATAGGCTCTGGTCTAACCTGCATTGGAATATTAAGAGTAATTTTGGGTTCAAGATCTAAGGAAGGATGTGCTGGCATCAGAGGGGTTCAGAGGAGATACACAGGAATGATTTTGGAGATTAAGGGCTTGTCATATGAGGAGTAGTTGAGAATTCTGAGTCTGTATTCTATGGAGTTTTGAAAGATGAGGGGGATTGCTCGGGGTGTCAAGTTATTTGTTTTCAAAACATACAGCCACTCTTTCAAAAACTGATTTTAAAATATCTCTTTCTTATTTCAGTCCACAAATTTAAAAAGCACAAAAACAAAAATATACAGAAGTTAAGATTTAATAGACATGGGGAAGATGTTTGCTCTTATAGGAGAGACCAGGATGTAAGGGCACAGCCTCAGAGTGAAAAGATGACCCTTTAGAAATGAGATGAGGAATTTCTTCAGCCAGAGGGTGGTAAATCTCTGGAATCCATTGCCACAGAGTGCTGTGGAGGCCAAGTCTTTGTCTGTATTTAAGACAGAAATAGACAGGTTCTTGATTAGTAAGGGGATCAAAGATTCTGGAGAGAAGGCAAGAGAATAGATTTGAGAAACACATCAGCCATGATTGAATAGTGGAGCAGACTTGATGGGCTGAATGGTTGAATTCTGTTTCTAAATCTTATGATCTAATTCCTGTGACAGACCACGCATTACACTGCCAGATAGAAAAAGGCTAATTTTTGTTGAGTTTTCGTTAGCTTTCCAATTGTCTATCTATGGCAATACGTTATTCTCCAAATGATATGCTTTTACTCAACTGAATATCATTTGATGTGGCATAGCACCTAATTTGATTTCCAGAATTTGTTTGATGCAATATAGCTTGTGGCAAATCCCCAAAGATCTCCATTAGATTGGTTACACTTGATTATTTTCACAAAACCATGTTGACTTTGCCTGATTGCTGTGAATGTTTCTCAGTGCGTTGCTATAACATCCTTAATAATAGCTTGTAGCATCTTTCCAATGACAGATGTTAAGCTGGATTTACTTACTCTGGGACAGTCATTAACTTTTTTAACTCTTAATGATCTGGTTTTTATATTTCCAGCTAACTTTTTCCTTATTCACTATTTTTATTTCCATTCTTATTAATCTTTTAGTCATTCTTTGCTGTTATTTCTACATTTTAAAATTATTTTTCTTCAGGTTTGATACAACCTTTAATTTTTTTTTAGTTTGCCATGAATGACGAACCTTTCCTTTAGAAAAAAATCATTGTTGTTAGGAATATATCGAGCCTATGTATTCTGAGAAAATCACTCTGAATGTCTGCCACTAGCCCTGTATTGACTTGGCCATAAACATAATTTGCCAATTCACTTTAGCTGGCTTCCCTTTCATGCCCTCATAATTGCCCAAATTTAAATTTAATATTTTAATCCTGAAATACAGATTCTCCATTCCCTCAAATTGAATGTAAAATCCCTACCTAAGGATGTATTCATGACAAAATCATAAATTAATCTTACCTTGTTGGTCAATGCCAGTGTACTTTGCTTCGTATAGACAACATGCTGGTTAGCTCCAGAATACATCGTTCTAAAATGATTCTGAAAACAATATCTGAACTCTTCATGTTTAGTTACCTTTGTCCAATTGTTTTTTTTTTCCAGTCTATATCTAGTTTAAAATCCCCCATAATTGTCATCACCTTTTTGACAAGGTGCATTTTTTTTCTTAAACTTACTGTTAGGGGGCCTATACACCGCTCACAAATGCGACTTCTTGAGGTCAGCATTTCTCTTCTGTATGCAAATTGCTCCTACAACCTGTTTTCCTAAATTTATGTCATGTGTCTCTGTTGTGTTAATATTATCATTAACTAACAGAGTCATATCTCTAATTTTTCCTAGCTTCCTGTCCTTCTGAGATGTCACATACCCCTCAATCATCAAGCCTAGTTATGTGGCATTTTAGAATATTGATCACAACACATTTCAAGTGTTGACTATTTTAACAGTACAGCTCCCACTTTGCCCAGTGCCAATACCACTGCCTGAAGAACAAGCACTCAATTCTCTCACAAAAGTCTTTGAACCCCACATTAATTTCTCTTATTTTCCCAATGCCAAATTGAACGTGGCTCAGGAAACAATCAAGGGATTATTATCTTTGAGGTTCTGCCTCTTAATTTGTTGCCCAGCTTCTCTTCCTGAATCTACTGAACCTTCTTCATTGTGCTGTTGATATTGTCGGTATATGGACGAAGATGAATGAATCCTCCCCCTCCCACTCTAAGGTTCCTTCTCAGTATTAAGCAGACATCTTGAAATCTGTCACAGGTAGCCTTCTGGACTCTGCTCTTTGCTGCAAAAGTACAGTGACAATTCCTCTCACTAATCTGTTCCTCACTGCAGGATGTCTTTTTGCTGTCCCTACTCAAATAACTTCCCGTGTCATGGTGCCATGGTCAGTTTGCTCATCCACCCTGCAGTTCCCAATCTTAAGATGAAAGAACTTCAAATGTATTGGGTAATTACAAAGGTACCTTCGCTCTTATCTTCTGGGTCTCCTTAATCTGCAATCATCTGTTTCTGGCCACTGTTCAGATCAGAAGACCCAATTCAAAGTGATACAATTGTCTCTTGGTAGAAAATACTAAGGTAATGTGTCTCCACTCTCCCTGAAGTGTTACAATGGCTGCAGCTCAGCTTCCTGTTCATTGACTCTGAGCTGAAACTCCTGGAGTTTAGTAATGAATGGTAACTGAATAGAAATGTATGTCGTCAGAAAGGCTTGAAGGTCACAAGATTATTTGTTTGAATTCTTTTGTTTAAATATGCATGCATATGGCAAACTCTGAATTAGGTGTTTGTTTTTTGACAGTTTCAGATTCCTATTGCATGGAAATTGAAAGTAGAGTTCAATGACACTTTGACAGGATCGTTGGAATACTGAGCAGGCTTGTTTTCCACATAGAATATTGACAAATGTTTAACTATAATCACTAAGAGGAAGACAAAATCTTTACAAAATGCAACTAATTTATTGCTTTAAATTAAATTTCATAAGCTTGTAGCAAATGTTCTACAGTATTAATGAAATCTGTGTACCCCAAAACCAATTACTTGCATTGGTAATGCATGATTATACTTTATTAAATTCTCCCATTTTACCAACACACTAAATCAAAATACTTAAAAACATTATTGGATAATTAAATTTTGCAGAAGATGACAAGTGAAAAGTCTACCAAACTATATTAATTAATTATTGCACTCAGTTTCTGATATTAAAACATCAATTATTACCAAATATTGATTATTCAATTTTGCTTCCCAAAATGAATAGCAATTTACTCATTCTGACCTTATTACCCAAGTAATTGGAGTAGTTCACATTGTTTTGAAAAATTATTTGAATAACATCAATTTGATCTAATCATTTCTGCTTTTGCATAAATTAATTGACATTTAATGAGATGAAAATATTTCCTCACAATTTGATTTTTACTATATAAAAAAAAGCTGTGACCTAAGTCAGTAAGTGAATACATTACTGTTTTTTTTAATTCAGAAGGAACTTTCATGGGTAGTTTAATTTACAAGAGCTACCACAGATCCTGATGTGAAGCTTGATGCCACTGTTTGCACAATATCAGGAAGATATCCAGATATATTGAACATTTTCTTTATATTAAACAATATTTGAATAAGCTATGTACTGTGATGTCCCAACCATTCAAAGGGCAAAATCAGATTGGTGAAGTTATAAGATGTTCAAATAGCATTCATGTATTAACAGAAGAAAGTGAGGACTGCAGATGCTGGAGATCAGAGTCAAAAAGTATGACACCAGAAAAGCACAGCAGGTCTGGCAGCATCCGAGGAGCAGGAGACTTCATGTTTCAGGCATAAGCCCTTCATCAGGAATTCCTGATGAAGGATCTCTGCCCGAAACATCGATTCTCCTGCTCTTTGGATGCTGTTTGACCTGCTGTATTTTTCCAGCATCATATATTAACAGAGAGATTCACAATTCCACTTTGCACTGGCATCCCAATGTCATCTTTTTGTGTTGTGGTTGTTCCAAATACTCATGTTTCAAGTAAATGATTGTGGAAGAATTAACATAAATGACTCTCTTTCCAACCCTCTCAAATATCCATCATCGCTGTTCTTCGCTGATCTCATCTGTACACTCTGTGTCAGCTTCTAGATAAATCCTGGAAACTCTAACTGCCGGTGAGTTCTCTGAGCCGCAGACTCCAGGCCATATGGAGCCTGCCTAAAGTGAACACTGAAACAGGAGTAGGCTCCTCAGCCTCCCCCGCCTGTTCAGGTCATGAATAAATCGATGCTTCCTCCAACTCCTGATCAGGAAAACAAAAGTCCCATTTTCAAACCATGACATAAATATTGCCCTTGTTGTTGTTCTGTGGTATTTCACTTCAAATAAACTCAGTTAAGAAAAAAATCTAACAATCTTTTTGACCTTGAAGTGAGCTTAACAGCTCATGTCCTATTTGTAACCGAGTCTGCTTATGTTTTGCTTGGACAATATTTGTCTGAGCCCTGTAGTTTAGCCCCTTTGTCATTAAAAAGCCTTTTCTGTGCTTTTGTTTCTTTTAGGCTTCATTTCTCTCAGTCACTGGCCTCTCAACCTTCTCCTTCAATCAACTGTCCATATTATTGTTAGCTGGCCTGTTCCAAAGTAACGCGCTAGCCCATTTCTCCTACCCCAGCTGAAGCACATTATCACTAGTCTCCAACATATTCAATTTAAAATCCTTATCTTTATCTACAAATCCTGTCTATTGCTTTCAGCCATCACTTATCTACAATCTTCTCAAACTCCATTCTATTAGATTTCTGATTCCACCATTTTGTATTGATGTTGGTGTCACTTGATAGTGTCTAGAACTCCACTCTCAAACCATGCCTTCTCTCCTCCTTAAGGTAAATCTTTTCAATCTACTTTTCTATCTTTCATCTTTCTCAGAGACATGCTAATTCATTCCCTCTATTTCTTTAAATATGACTATCACTCTCACTCCTTCCACGACAGAATATATTTTCTATATTAAATGGAAGTTGTTCTGGAGAAAAGTGAAAGGGGTTTTTCTTTAAACAAATAAAACACCTGGCTGATTGGATCAGTTGAAAAACAAACCACAGTCTACAAAACAATTTGGACAGTTTGATAGGATCTATCAGTGAATAAACAATATGGTTTCATGATAATGTCACATGGCCCTGTTAGATTGGAAAACTGACATGTTAAAATGACAAGGACATAAAATGGAATCACATTTCCTTTGTCAAACCAATGATCTCCATGAAGACATACACAACTTTCTTTTCCAGAGTAACATCACCCAGCTGTATGCAAATCAAGGTATTTCAAAGCAGATCGAGTTACTTGGCTCTGACACAATTTTTGTTTTCCTTCAGATAAGGGCAGTTTCTAGTTTAGTTGTGGGTGCTATTTGTGTTGAGTCATCTGTTGGTGTTCTAATTTCATGTTATTCTCCCAGATTGTTGCAGAATATCTTTCTACAGTTATACTCCTGAAATATTTTAATTTGTTTAATTGACTAATGAAAGTGATGAGTTCTACCTACAGTACAGTGTACTGGCAAGAGAATTGGAAAGAAATTTTAAAAATTAGTGATATCAGCAAACAGTGATAAAACAATGGCAAGTGTGTTTAAACGTGTGCCATTGCAACCACAAACGAAAGCAAAAGCAATTTACAGTAAACATAGAGGTCACTTGACAACAATGAGCTTGCCAATAAATTAAGTATAATTACATTTCTCCAAACTCCCTTTTCAGAATAAAAATAATTGCATTCACTTCCATTTGCATTTATAAATTATCCAAAAGACATCTAGTCTCACTGCACAAAGAGATCCGTTAGCCCCTTGACTCTACGTTGACCTGACCAAACTAACTCCTTTTTCCATAGCCTTCAATGTTATAACAGTTAAAGTGCTCATTCACTCACTTATTTACACGGTTGTGATGTTTCTTGCCTCTATGCTTCCTCTCAGGCAATGCATTCCAGATACCTATCAGCCTGTGAGTGATCAAATTTTTCATCAAATCCCCTCTCAACGCTAACGTTAAGCTGCCTCATTATTGCCTCTTCAATTAAGGGCAACAGCTGCTTCCATCCGGCACTGATCTGCATCTTTGACCAACCCGTCCATATCTTTCTGCAATCTAAGACCTTCTTCTTCATTACTAACCACCCAGCCAAACTTACTTTGTCCCCCCAAATCTGGTTGGATACCCTTAAAATTATCACAAACAGTAAGGGTCTCTGCACTGATCCCTGTGGTATATCACGAGACATCAGCCTCCATCACACAATCTTTTACAGCCATGCTCTGTCTCTTACAACTAAGCTAATTTTGCATTCAACTTGCCTAAATTGACTTGGATTCCCTGTGCCTATACTTTCTTTATCTGTCTCCCATGTGGGACTTTGATAATGGCTTTGCTGAAATCCATATAAACTATATGAACTGTCCTACCTTCATTTGCACATCTGATCACCACCTCAGGAAAACCAATCAAATGTGTTAGGTGTGACCTAACTCTGATGAAGTCATGCCGGCTACCCCGATCAAACTTCACCTCTTCAAGTGAAGATTAATTATCTCCTTCAGAATTTTCTCCAGTAGTTTCTCCTACCACTGACGTGAAACTCACTCAGCTATAATTCCCTGATTTCTCCCACCACCCTTCTTGACAAATGGAATCATATTTGCCATCCTCCAGTCTTCAGGCACCTCCTCTGCGGCCAGAGAGGAATTAGACATTTGGGTCAGAGTATTTGTAATTCCTTCCCTCATCTTCCATAGGAACCTTGGACACAGATCATTCAGACCTGGGGACTTGTCCACTTTGAAATCTACCAATACCTCCAATATCTCCTCACTCCCTATGTCAAGCTGCTCAAGAACCTTATAGGCCTTCTCCCCGAATTCTGCACCTACATCTTTCTTTTCCCAAGTGAGGGCAGAAATAAGCACTCGTTTAACATCCTGCCAATATCATGCAGCTCCACAAACAGATTGCCCCCTTGGTCTCTATTGCCCTGGTTATCCTCCTCACCTTAATATATAATAATAAAATATCTTGAGATCCACTCTAAATTTACCCATCACATTTCTTCATGCCTCCCCTTGCTCTCCTAATTGCTTTCTTAAGTTCCTTCCTGCATTTTCTACAATGCACATGGCCTCCATTGATTTGTCACCTTGCACCTGCTAAAAATCTCTCTCTTCTGTCTGATGCAGACCTGAATATTCTTAGATATCCAGGGTTCTCTGAACTTGTTGCTCTGACATCTTCTCCTAAAGGGGACATGTTCGGCCTGTGCTCTGCCCATTTGCACTTTGAATGTTCTCCGCCCACAACTGTCATGCTGTAGACTTTTCCACAAGTAGATGTTCACATTCTACATTGATCAGATCATGCCTTATTTTAACAAAATCAGCCTTCCCCCAAGCCAAAACCCTTTTTTTTAAATGGCCCATCTTTTTTTCCTTTTCCATAACAAACATAAATGATACTGTGTTGTGGTCATTGTCACTAAAATGCTTCCCTTGCCACCTATCCTTTTCCCTCTTCCAACTCCAAAATACCAGTGTGGACCCAGAAAGGTCTGCCCCAGAGATGATACACTGTGTAGAGTTCAGCAATTGCAGGAACTAACATTTCCAAGCAGTACATAAATATCAAATAATTAACTGTCATGCAACTGAATATCATGTGATAGATTATAGTAATCAAATGCTACGTGGCTCCAGAAGTCCATTCAAACTGAGGTGGTACCTCAGTGCCAGACGAGGAAGCGATAAATGGCAACATAAATCTGCAGTGTGGACTTGTTGGGCTGAAGGACCTGTTCACACTGTAGGGAATCTAATCTCCAACCTGTAGAGAAAGGATGGTCAGCAGAGGGGTTAAGCAGGGTTTCAGCAAGATCAAGGATGGGGCCAAGTGATGGCAGTCAGCCTTTCCCCAGTATTTCCCCATCCTTCCCACCACAACCGTGTCTAATTTGGATTCGGATTGCAGGGTAGAGCTGAGGCCAGATTCTGCAGTTGTGAGCTCAGAGTTGTATCAAATGGAAGAGATTCCTGGTTGATTTTGAGTTTGCAAATCAAAAGGCTAATTAAGTCAAGTCTTCAGCAGAAAATAAAGGAGGAAGAGGACAGGTAACTGAAGAAATACTGAAATTAAAGTTTTAAAAAAAAATCTAAAGAAGAGGAAAATTAAGTGAAAAGCTTATCTGGAAGAGTAGTTCAGTAGAAATCGATGGGTTCATAATAATGCTTATTGCTGAGTACAATAAAATGTTTGTTTTCCGGCTCTTCACTACAGATCTCTTTCCCTCAACTGGAGGCGGGGGGGCGGGGGGTGATGCAGGGCAGAACTAAGTGAAACAAACAACTAATCTTCCAATTTTTTTATTTATTACTTATGTTCAGTCATGCAATAACATCGGATTATGAAAGAGGAAATACTGTTCAAATTACATTCACAAACAAAACATTTTAAAATCCACTTTTCTTTTTTGTGAATAAATAAAATCGATATTCAGTGATGAGTTAAATCCTAGGCTTTTGGAATTGATAGTGTAATCATAGTTACACTGCAGAACTTTTCATGGTGAGATAAGAGACATTCCTGCTTTACATCAAACTGTGGTGATTTTAGTTATGGCTCTGGCATAGTCAGAGCAGTAGCCATCTGAGAATGATAATGTGGACATTAGCATCTCACTTACAAAGTCTGTTGTCGTGCAGTGGTAATGACCCTGCCTCTAAGCCTGAAGATCAGGTTTGTGTCCTGCCCGTCCTAGACAAAAAAAAGTGTGACATAACATCCCTAAACAGGTGGATTTTAAAATAACACTCACTCTAATTGTGAGAGGCAGTTTGAAAGGGTGGCTGCAGGGTAATTTATTTCAGGCAGCCAATCACTTCAACTGTTCAAATGGGATCTTTTGATATACATGGCACAGTGGCGCAGTGCTTAACACTGCTGGTTCACAGCGTCAGGGCCCTGGGCTTGATTCCAGCCTTGGGTAACTGTATGTGTCAAGTCTGCATATTCTCTCCATGTCTGCATGGATTTCTGCTGGGTGCTCTGGTTTTCTCCCACAGTCCAAAAACATGTAGGTTAAATGGATTGGCCATGGTACATTGCCCGGTTGTGACTAGGGATATGTAAGTTTAGGTGGATTGGCCATGGTAAATGCAGTGTTACTGGTGTAGGGTGGGATGCTGTTTGGAGAGTCAGTGCAGACTCCACGGGCTGAATGGCCTCTTGCTGCATGATTGGGATTCCATGCCCCAGACCACAGATACTGTAAAGAGCATGAAAAAAACAGAAAATTAGACAAGGCATCTTGCAATTGCCGAGTCAAGAGAATGGATGGCGCCACATTGGCCTTGGCAATTTCCCTACCACTAACAACCTGAAATATGATATTGAGAATCTTATGATGTAAATTGAGTGAAAATGAACAGAGCAGGATTCACCATTTGACATGACCAAAATTCTTCAGTGTGTTTTCTGGCTTAAGGGACTGACTAAAACACAGGGTTGCTTTTTTTTTAGAAAGCAAATTACTACGGAAGCTGGAATTCTGAAATAAGAGAGTGCCGGACACAAAGTGCTGGGCACATTCAGCAGGTCAGGCAATTACTGTAGAAAGAAACAGACTTAACAGCAATGACCTTTCATCAGAAAGAGATAGAAATGCAAGGGCTTTTAAGCCATTTGAAGTGGGGGAGGTTTTGTGTACAAAGGATGGAGGTCAAAGGTTATGACAAAAGACTTCACGATGCATCAGCCAAAGGGCATGGCAATGGATATAGTGAAGAAAGAAAAGGTTGTGTCTGTGTGGGTTGCCTCTGGGTGTTCCAGTTTTCTCCCACAATCCAAAGATATGCAGGTCAGGTGAATTGACCATGCTAAATTGCCCATAGTGTTAGGTGCATTAGTCAGAGGGAAATGTAGGGTAGGGGAATGGTTTTGCGTGGGTTACTCTTCGGAGGGTCAGTGTGGACTTGTTGGGCCGAAGGGCCTGTTTGCATACTATTGTGAATTTAATTTAAATGGGGTACGAATTGCCACATAAAACCACCTTCATAGGGTCTGGTTGGACCTTCTTTTCAGGAAGAATCAGAGAGATCAGAGACCATCCTGGTTGCAACCTGTAATGAGACAATCAGCATCTGTCTCTGCCAGTGTGTATGTGACATGTGGGCTGTTTTAAAAAACATCACCAGCATGCTTCTATTTAAATTCGGAACTTACACTCAGATCAACACCGCAAACCCAAGGCAAGTAGAAAGCCAGTTCCAATGCAATCTTAAAACAGCATCGTGGGAATTTCATGCTTAGTATTAGTTTTGTTTTAAAAAAAGATCTTGCAAAATTTCAGACTCCACTAACAAGGCTTCAAAAAGAAAACTGCAAAATGATACAGCTAAACAGACTGCATTAACCCTTAGCCTGCAAAGTATGGATTTCTACAGTGTATAGAAATGGATTTTTAGATTTTCAACAGGCCAAAGGTTAATTTAGCTAAAATCCCAGAAGCAACTTGAGGCATGCAGTTGTCAGAGACTATAACAGAGTTTGATGCATGAAAATTCAGCAGAGGGAGCGAAGGCAATACATAGGGAGAGGTACGTTCAGTTTGGTTCGAGCATTTAATTAGATACTTTGAAAGTTTGTGTCAATCTGACAAAACCAAGATGGAGATCAAAAAATGAAAAATTAAGGATAATTGAAATATTTAAATGGAATGAATTTTAAAGCGAGGGTGCATTGCAAATTTCAGGGTGATGTAATCATTTTCAATGCCTTAAACAATTCGATAGGTTAAGTAGAGAAAAGTTGTCCCATTTAATGGAAAAAGTCAAAAATGAGGGGGCACAACCTGAAAATTTGAGAAATTAGTTTCTTTATTATGTATATTCCCTCCTGTTGTATGGGTGTTGTTGACTGCACTAACATTTTTTGCCTTTCCTGAGTTACCCTCAAGGTAATGGTGAGCTGCCTTCTGCTGTATACTTGGTGAAGGTAAGCCCAAAATGCCATCAGGGAGGGAACTCAAGGATTTTGACCCAAAGACATTGAAGGAACAACAAAATATTTCTGTGTCAGGATGGTGAGTGGCTTAGAGGGGAATCTTCAGGTGGTGGTGTTCCTATAAATCTGCTGTCCTTGTTCTTTTAGATGACTGGTCAAGAATTTGGAAGATGTTGTCTAAGGATCTCTGATGAATTTCTGCACTGCATCTTTTAGATAGTACTCGTTGCTACTACTGAGCATCAGCGGTGGAGTGAGTAGATGTGGTGCCCATCAAATGGACTGCTTTGTCCTGCATGGTGGCAATCTTCGTGAGTGTTGTTGGAGCTGCACTCATCCAGGCAAGTGGGGAATATTCCATCATATTCCTGATTTGTTCCTTGCAGATGGTGAACAGTTAGTGGGGAGTCAGGAGGTGTTTTACTCACTGTAGTGTTCCCAGCCTCTGACATGCTCTTGTGGCCACTCTATTTATATGGCTAGTCCAGTTCAGTTTCTGGTCAATGGTAATCGGATGTTGACAGTGGAGGATTCAATGAGGTAATGCTGTTGAATGTTGAGGGAGGGAGGTCATTGATAAAGCAGCTGAAGATGGTTGGGCCTGTGAAACTACCCTGAGGAACTCCTGCAGAGATATCCTGGAGCTGAGGTGATGACTTCCAACAACCACAACTATCTTCCTATGTGCCAGCTTTGATTGCAGCTAGCAGAGGGTTTCCCCCAATTCCATTAATTCCAGTTTTGCGAGGGGTCCTTCATCCACACTCAGTCAAATGTGACCTGCATGTCAAGGACAGTCAGCCTTACTTCACCTCTGAATTCAGCTCTTTTGTCCATGTTTAAGCCAAGACTGGAATGAAAGTCAGAAGCTGAATGGCCCTGGTGGAACCTAAACTGGATGTCACTGAGCAGGTTATTGCTGAGCAGGTGCTGCTTGATAGCACTGTTGAGAACACCTTCCATCACTTTACTAATGCTCAAGTGTAGATGGATGGGGTAGTAATTAGCCAGGTTGGGTTTCTCCTGCTTGTGTACGTTATCAGATGGATACCAGTGTTGTAACTGTACGGGAAGAGATCGGCTAGCTTTCAGCAAGTTCTGGAACTCAGTACTATTGCCAGAATGTTGTCGGGGCCCATAGCGATTACTGTATCCAGTTCTTCCAAACGTTCCTTGACATCACATGAAGTGAATTACAGTCGCTGAAGGAGAAAGTGAGGACTGCAGATGCTGGAGACCAGAGTTGAAAAATGTGGTGCTGGAAAAACACAGCAGGCCAGGCAGTGTCCGAAGAGCAGGAGAATCGATGTTTTGGGCATAAGCCCTGCACCAACCAACCCAACCGCTCCGTGGCTGAACACTTTAACTCCCCCTCCCACTCCGCCAAGGACATGCAGGTCCTTAGCCTCCTCCATCACCAGACCCTGACCACATGACGCCTGGAGGAAGAGCCCCTCATCTTCCGCCTAGGAACCCTCCAACCACATGGGATGAATGTAGATTTCTCCAACTTCCTCATTTCCCCTCCCCCCACCTTATCTCAGTCCCAACCCTCGGATTCAGCACCGCCCTCTTGACCTGCAATCTTCTTCCCGATCTCTCCGCCCCCACCCCCTCTCCAGCCTATCACCCTCACCTTCACCTCCTTCCACCTATCGTATTCCCAGCACCCCTCCCCCAAATTCCCTCCCCCCTACCATTTATCTCAGCCCGCTTGGCACACCAGCCTCATTCCTGAAGAAGGGCTTATGCCCGAAATGTCGATTCTCCTGCCCCTCGGATGCCTGCTGGCCTGCTGTGTTTTTCCAGCACCATATTTTTCAACTACATTCTCTGAAGACTGGTATCTGTGTGGGGAGTACCTCTGAAAGAGACTGAGATGAATCATTCACCCGGCACTTCTGGCTGAAGATTGCTGCAAAAGTTGCAACCTTATCTTTTGCACTGATGTGCTGGGCTCTTCCATCATTGAGATGGGGATACTTGTGGTGACTTCTGCTCTAGTGAATAATTCAATTGTCCTTACCTTTCACAATGGGATGTGGCAGGACTGTAGAGCTTAGGTTTGATTCCTCGGTTGTGTGATTGCTTAGCTCTATCCACCACTTGCTGTTATGCTACTGATACAAGTAGTCTTGTTTCTTAGCTTCACCAGGTTGACACCTCAGTTTTAGGTATCATGGTGCTGCTCCTGGCCTGCCCTCCTATACTCTCCAATGAATCAAAGTTGATCCTCCTCGCTTCATGGTAGTGGTTGAGTTGGGGTGGGGGGGGGGGGGGGCGCGGGAGTGGTCTGCTACGCCGTCAAGTTGTATATTGTATCTGAGTATAATTTTGCTGCTGTTGATGGCCCAGTGCACTTCATGGTTGCCCAGTCTTGAGTTGCTAGATCGGTTCGAAGTCTGTCCTATTTAGCACAGTGATAGCATCAGACAAGCCAATGGAGGTATTCTCAATCTAGAGTTCGGGTTTTAGACAAAGGACTATGAGGTAGTCACTTTTACTAATGCTATCACAGATAGATCCACCTGTGGCAAGCAGATTGCTGAGAATGAGGATAAGTATATTTTTCCCTCTTGTTGGTTCCCTCACTAACTGTCGCAGAGCCAATCTAGCAGCTATGTTCTTCAGGATTTGACAAATAGTCCCACTGCCAAGCAACGCATTGAAATTATGAAGCAACATTTCTTTATGGAATAGATAACGGACGTCTTGAACTCTTCCCTTAAAAAAAGAGCAGTTGAGATTTACAAAACTGAGTTTGGTACTTTTTGGCATGTAAGAATGTTAAATAAAATGGAATCAAGTCCAGGAAATAGAGTTTTAAAACAGATGAGCCAAAGTCTAATTGAATCGTGGAACTGGCTCTCGGGGCTAATATCCTGCCCTTGTTCCATTAAAATTATAATAAATCACTCAAACTAGTTATAACCCAGAAAGTAATTTTGTTTATTATCCATGTCTATAATTATCTGAATAACTTCAGGTTTACTTCTTAACAAAATATGCATCCTGTTCATTTAAGCAAAACACAAAAGAAGTGTTAATCAACAACACATTTCATAATTTCAATGGTACTTTATTCACATACTCAGTACCGTGAGAAGGAAAAATAAATATTTATTTCACTCTTCAGTCTTGCTTGAGGCTTACTCGTCTCCTTCAATTATGCAATCACAGCTGAAACAAAATTTTTTGCAGGCCTACCTAATCCATGCCTTTTGGCAGTTTAAGAATCAGAATTGTCTCTCTCAATCTTCAATTCTCATTTGAAACACATGTACATTTGAGAACAATGCTTCAAAACCCTGAACTCACAAGATTGTGGTCAAAGTGGAAGCCAGGCTGATCAAGAGTACAGGACAGGAATGTAAAACAGAACTTGGTTCTGCTGAGACACCACTCATTTGTCAGTCAGAAAGGGTAGGGAAAGAGGTGAGGGACTCTGCTGGATAATCTGCTTCATACAGTTATCCCTGTACCCCTGGGGATACATTCCAAGACCTATCGCAGAAGCCTGAAACCATGGTTATGAGCGAACCCATCCAGTTAAATGGGGAAATTTGCCTTCCCAGCAGCCCCGTGGTCCCCCGGTTCTGAAATATCTGCTGTAATATGTGTGGGCTGCAGTAAACCATGGGTAAATGAAACTATGGAAAACAATTCCACGAATACGGCTGTGGTCCTGTACATGTTTTAAAAGGTATGAAATTTCTTGCTGGCAGTAGTTCTGCTGAAGCTCAAGAAGAGCTTCTAAACCCTTCGAAATTCCCAGTGTGGGATAATTAGTAAAAAAAAAACTCGCAGTGACTTTACTGGATCTTAAATAATGTATTTAATTGAGGCTTTCCTTGATGCTGCTACCATGCTGCTTACCCATGCAGGGTCATTCCTGTGGTTTTGACACCAAATTCATCCCTTGAAGTAAACTGTCTCTCTCACTTAGCAGATCTTGTGTCTGGCATTGTCATTGCTGATGCCATGCCCCTGCTCCGCCAGTTCTGGGAAGATCAGATTTAACCTGGTGTGGAGTCTTCTCCCCATTAGAAACTCTGCTGGAGCTATCCTTGTAATTGCATGGGGATGATCCAGTACTCAAACAAGAACCAGGACAGTTTGGCATCGAGTGAAGCTGTAGGCTGTTTCTTTAAGCCTGCCTTCAAAGCTTGGGCTGCTCTTTCCGCTAGACCATTGGATGATGGATGTATGGTGCTGTCTTCATATGGCAAATGCTCTTTGAATCAAATGGAAATATTCAAATTCTCTGCTGGCAAATGATGGCCTGTTGTCTGTAACCAATGCTTCTGGGAGCCCATGTATTGCAGAAAATGTTAACAGTTTTTCTAGCATCTATCACATTTGAGGAATGAACTCCACGTACATCCAACCACTTTGAGTGGACAACCACAATGACTGAGAAGGTTGAGCCCATGCTAGCATGGTTGATCTGTAACTGTGACTAGGGTTATCTGGACATTCCCATGAATTGTGGGAGGGGGAGAGAGAGAGAAAGCTGCTGGCAGTCATTTTTGTTCTTGTGGCATTCTGGGCACTGTCCAACCACACAGCTATGTTGGCATCCAATCCTGGCCACCAGATATAACTTCACACCTTCCTATCAGAAGGGTGTTGTGAAACTTGAAAGAGTTCAGAAAAGGTTTACAAGGACGTTGCCAGGGTTGGAGGATTTGAGTTATAGGGAGAGGTTGAATAGACTGGGGCTGTTTCCCTTGAAGTGTTGAAGGTTGAGGGGTGACCTTACAGAGGTTTATAAAATCATGAAGGGCACAGAGAAGATAAATATCCAAAGTCTTTTCCCTGGGGTGGGGGAGTCCAGAATTAGTGGGCATAGGTTGAGAAGGAAAAGATATAAAAGAGACCTAAGGGGCAATATTTTCACATAGAGGGTGATATGTGTTTGGATTGAGCTGCCGGAGGAAGTGGTGGAGGCTAGTACAATTGCAACATTTAAAAGGCATCTGGAGGGGTATTTGAAAGGAAGGGTTTGGAGGGAAATGGGTCGGGTGCAAGCAGGTAGGACTAGATTGGGTTGGGGTATCTGGTCGGCATGGACACGTTGGATTGAAGGGACTGTTTCCGTGCTGTACATCTCTATGACTCCATTACATCTTCATTTTGGACATCCCTGGATGGTCCTGGTGGAGTATAGCCCATATCTAGCGGTGACATTTACTCAGGACAATCATTCTTGCTACCCATAATAAAATGCTGTCTTCTACTGTGATATGGTCTTGCCAGGTCCAGAAAAGTTTCAATTCTGTTTGTGATGGTCATTTGGTTTTCTCCACTTCACCACCAGCTCTTTAGGACCAGATCTTTTAGTGTCTAGAGTTTGATATTGTCAGTGGTGACTGGAAGGGTGTCCAGAACATTTAGAACCAGAATCTCCCATGGCTGCGTGGGTTTCCTCCGGGTGCTCCGGTTTCCTTCCACAGTCCAAAACTGTGCAGGTTAGGTGAATTGGCCACACTAAGTTGCCCGTAGTGTTAGATGCAGGGGTAAAGGTAGGGGAATGGGTATGGGTGGGTGCGCTTCAGCGGGTCGGTGTAGACTTGTTGGGCCGAAGGGCCTGTTTCCACACTGTAAGTAATCTAATCTAATCTAATCTAAACAGGCTCTTTCATTGGTGGCACCACTGGTGCTGTAGCTGGCAGTGGGAGGGGGCTCAAGGTGTCCACATTCGCTATTTGGATATTGTTTCAACTTGTAATTGTACACACTTAGAATGAAAGCCTACTGCTGAATTCAACCTAAAGCTATGAGCAGCAGGGCCTTATCCTCTTTGAATAAGTGTAGCGAAATGGTGTGGTCTGTTACAATTACAAATTTAAGTCTATAATGGTATTGGTGGAATTTTCTAACACCAAAGATGATCACCAAGTTTCCCTTCTCCATCCGGGTATACTTGCGCCCTGCATCAGCCAAAGTCTGGAAAGCGTACACTGTTGGGCGTTTCCCTCCAGTGGGCCATCTGTCAGCCAACACTATCTCAATACAGAACAGGGAGGCATTGCATGTCGGCACATGATGTCATTTGGGATCATGGTGTACCAACACTTTAGATGATGACAGCTGCTTCTTCACTTCCCTAAAGACCACATTTTGGCTGTGAGACAATTTCCAAGGTCGACCCTTTTTCAATAGCTGATACAAAGGTGCAGGATGGAGGCCAGGTTATGTATAAACCTTCTGTACTAATTCACCAGCCCAAGAAAAGACCTAAGCTCTGGTACAGAAGCTGGGGCACCTTTGATCGTCCTCACTTTATCTTCCAAAAGGTGTAACACAGTCTTGTCAGCTCTGTAACCCAAGTAAGTCACTTGGAGTGCCTAAAATACACAATCTTTCCTTCTAAGGTGTACATCTGCCTGGGAGAAAGCTCTAAGGACGATGACCAGGTTCTCTAAATGCTGCTTTTGGAAGTCATCCAGATACATGGCAACCTGAGGTAGGCCTTGTAAACGTTCTTGATTACCCACTGAAACATCACACAGGCTGATGATACCCCGAGTGGCAATCTTGTATAATGGCACAAACCCTTATGGGTATTAATTGTAGCATACTTCCAGCAATGCTCGTCTAACCGCAATTGCAAGTATATCTGGCTCATTTCCAGCTTCATGAAAGACCTGCCCCACCACCTGATGTGCAAATAAATCCTCTATGCAAGGGAGTGAGTATTTGCCCAGCTGCAAAACTCAGTTTACCATTTGTATAAAATCTCTACAAAGATGAACTGACCGGTTAGGCTCAACAATCGGTATGACTGGTGTTGCCCATTCCACAATCTATTGGTCTGATGATTCCTTCATTTTCCAGACCCCTGATTTCTGCCTCTACTTTTGTCCATAAGGCAAATAGCACTGGGCTGATCTTGCAGAAGCATTGAATTGCTTCCTGGTCAACATGGAAGGTCACCTTGGCTCCTTTGGTAGTCCCTAGACTTCCATCAAAGGTTCTGGGTATTTATTTAGGACTTCGCTCAGGCAGCCATTTTCTAATCAAAACATGTTGAGCTAATTTAGGTGAATCTTTTGCAACCAATTCTGCCCCGTCAAGCTTGGCCCCGGCCTTTTACTGTGATCAGTTGGAACTGAACCAGCTGCTTCTCACTGGACACTGGAAACAAAGTTTTACCTTTAGTCTGTAAAGGTTCCCCGGCATAGATTCTCAGTTTAACTGAGGTCTTAGGCAAACTGAAGGATTGGAGTACATAACAAATTTTGTTTAAACATTGGTTCTGCAGTCACAGATACATTGCACCATATCAATCTCCATTAAAACCGGGTGACCATTTTACCAGACATTTATTTTGATTGGTTCTGATTTGGATGTTGCTAGGCAATTTAACTGTTCCAAGCCAGATATTGATGGGCTTTCTGGGGTGTGCAGTCTCCTGGATACCAGCCTATGAGCTTTCTTACTCTTTGCTGTCTCTAGTCTGTATTCTAGCAGCAAATACAGTGGGTGGCTGGCTGAATCCTGAAGAAAAGGTTTTTCTGATGCTTAGCTTTGTTTTGGGGTTTTGCTGTGGGTTGACCTAGAATCCCTCTGTTAGGCTAAGTCATGAGTGAGGCTTCGCAATTGCCTTCACTCAAATGGTGTCCCCCAAGCTCAGTCGGTCTAGAGAAGGTGTCCCTTTCCATTTGGCATAGCCTACAACACATTTGCCACATTTTCCAATGATAAAGCCAGTCGTAGTGCCCGTTTGAAGTCCAGTTCGGCTTCAGCTAATAGATGCTTTTGCGTGGTTATATCATTAATCCCACATACCAAGTGGTCTCTCAGCATCTCATTAACCCAAAGTCACATGCCTCTGCCAGTTGTCTTAATCTCGTCAAAAATCCTAATACGGATTCCCCTGGTTCTCGAACTGCTCAGTAAAACCGATAGTGTCTCAGAATTAGACGAGGCTTGGAGTCATAATATTCCTTAGCTAAATCCATCAACTCTTGAAAAGGTTCTAGTATATGGTGCCTCAGGGTAAGTAAAGCTCCTAATAATCGAAAACAAACTGTGGATTCACAAGCTGTCAGAAGAACAACTCATTGCTTTTCATCTGTCCCAGCATCATAGCAAAATAATACAATCTTCCCACATACTGGGCCCAGTCTTGGGCACCAGGATTGAACGGGTCAAGCTTCACAAATAAAGGCATGATGGCAGAAATACTAACCTGAACACAAAGACGATTGTTGCGAGTGGCTTTCTACAGGAGCGTGTTTTTTTTTCTTTTTGTCGCCTCCGAAATAATTCCACAGAAGCTGGTATCCCATCACTAAGTCACCTGTTATTTACATGTGCATAGTCCTTGACACTGGTCCCGCTTCCTCAGAGCCAACTCTCGGAGAAAACAGAACCCCTGACAATCCTATTTATGTCTGTCAGCCAAGGCTCCCTGATTTGGGCTATTAATCTGGTCCAATCAGAAAACTCAGAACCTATGAGGTGCACCCGGCTGACCTCATCAAGATCACTGTAGTAACCTTTCTGACTAATAATTAAATTCTCTTAAAATGTACCTTAATTAGTCCTACTGATGAAATTAGCCAATGCTGTGAGCTTGTGGATAATCAAATTCAAATAGCTCTCCATTTTAAACAATAGCATCCAGTCATAGTGCTCTTGTTGCTTCCACTAAATGTATTTACATTTATCTATACTAAAATCCACCTTTAGTCCATCAGTTTGATTTGTTCAGAGTGGTTCCCAGTATGATGAATCTTTCCAACATAGCCAGCTGCCAGCCTAAACATCAGGCAATTTTCTATACGGATATGATTCACTTCCTGTGTGAGCATAGTTATTCAATCTGCAGATTATTTAATCATTGCCTATGAAATTAAACTAAGTTGCAAAATCAAAATTAACAGCATTACTTGAAAAAAAAGAGGGTGTTTGCCAGCTTCTCTGGTTTTTCTTCTTTCTGTCTTTGTGGACTGCAGTAACTGGAGTGCCCTCTACTGTCACATATAAAAACAGCCAACTGTTTTGTTGGTTCCAAGCTGCAACTAGTTGCAGTTTGTGATTAACATGAATGATGTGTGGCTCAGAATATTCCTTAGAAGAACTCAATGAATCACTGTTACTGATTCTCATCAGACAGAACATTGGCAATTTATCATCTGTTCTCTGATGCCAAATTAGTTTTCAATCCAGGTTACTAGTTTGCAATCAATTCATCCACTTTAAAAGCTTCTTTAAAAGCTTCACATGTCAAATGTTATCAAATACCAACGGAAAATCCCAGTATATCAACTTCCAGTGGTTGTTCTTGTCACAATTTGCTTAACTCCTCAAAACCAGAAGATTCATGAAGCATGACCTATTATCTTTAAAAACTCTGTTATTCCATAGTTTAAGATTAACATTGGTAGATTTGCATAGAATGACATCTTCCCTGCTGTGGATGAAAGACTGATTTGTCTATGATTCATTTATCACTCACTTTTATTTTCAGTGTTATGATTAAGCTGCATATTCTCTCAGTGTTATTTCTCACTTTCATTGAGACAAGACTTAAGAACCTGAATAGAATTTTGTTGTTTTCAATTCGTTGGGAGATGTTTTCTTTTTTACGATTTTCAGTTGAGTGGGATTCATGGTGTCTGGTACACCACAGCTTGGAGCAACGTTTCTCATACAATCCTCCACTCTGTACCTCATTAGTTATCAACCAGACTCCTGGGCACCTTTCTTGTAGAATCACACAGCCAGAGAGGCGGACAGTGAAGATCCTTCGGTCTTCACACTTCTGGCACCCTATATAAAGCCTGGCTACAATCCAAGAATGACTTCATACTGTGGGCTAGAGCCTCAATATTCAGGACATGGCTCGGAGGAAAGGAAAGCTGGCTCCCCACTTTACAGACAGGGACATGGACATATTGGTGATGAGGAGGGTGATCCTTTGTTGAGCCGGTCATCACAAGAGACTATACCCCAAGACCCAGCCAATTTGGACACAACTTGCAGCCCGCATCAGTGTCCTGTTCCCAGTCAAACAGGACATGCATTTATGACTTGCTTACTGGCATGCACTTCTTCCACATCTCAGGGGTGGGTGCCACCATATTCTCTATGCTACCTTATTTTCCCAGGGCCATCACTTGCTCTATCTCTTTCACTGCACACTCTTCTGAGCAAAGTTCATGCACTGTATCTATCACTAATGTATGCATCAAGTTTACTCAATAATTTACATCTATGTCATCTTCCCAAACAACTAGCCCTTCCTCTCAGACCTCTGTGCTTCCTATTCACTCTCTGGGGACACCCTGCCATCTCTCTTGCCTCTGCATCACTACCACAAACTGCTGTTGTGTCCACTTCCATCACATTCAATCCCTCCCCTTTGTCTTATTTTAGGAAATGTTGGCTCACCATCAGGTCAAGAGGTTCATTACTGATGGTGCACATGAGGCTCCTCACTCCTCAGAAGGTGAACATTCTGGATTTTGCCAGAGGAGAACATGTGGAAATTTGGGAGACCTCAATGAGCAACCAATCCAGAGAACTTCATGTGCTGAGTTGCACTGCAATCTTATTACCCACAGTGTTATCTCATTAGTAACCTGCTCAGGTTGTTATCTCTTTTTGACAACTAATTTCCTTTCTTCGGAATTTCTCTGGGTGTTTAGTGTCCACAACAAAGGCCTTCAAATCTCCACCTGAGGAGACGCCAACTGAATCCTCAAATGAAAAGACTTTTGTCTCCAACAGCTCAGACATAATCACCATGTTGGGTTCTCTTTCTAGGTTTGGCTGAGTTTATCATAGGGATATCTCTGCAGCTGGTCGAGAAAGAAATACTCCAGGTCACTGGTGCTCACAGAACTGGCAGAGACCAGACAGCTGCTCAACCCCAGACAGAAGATAATTCCGCAATTTCAGCCATTTATGATTTTGTCAAACTTCATAGATAGTCAGAGGTAAAGTAGGCAGGTCTTACAAAGATAGTCTGGATGAATCAAAGAATGGAGGAGTCCATTAACGTTGTTCATGTTGTGCTCACTCTGGCATATATTTCTATGGAGAAGCTGGTGGCCATCATGGAGACCCAGGTCCAGCACATTCAGCAACTGTCAGACCACAAAGGTGCCTAGGATTGATGGAAAAGTGTGAAGTGGATGCAAAGCCACAGTCTCACATCATGTACCTCACCCTCCATGGGAGACCAAGAGGTAGACTCAGCAGAAGTGTTATACAACCCTCAGAAACTTATTTTTAGAAACTCCTCCCACTTCTTCCTGTCTACACTACTAGAGCCTACAGCAGTTCAAGCCAAGGAGGGTGAGCCTATGCCCGTGCAAGAGATTCTCTGCAGCTTCGACCCTTTAGGACCAAAAGCACCAGAGCACAGATGCTTAAGTCTTCCAAGCCAACAGGACCAACCACAAGATAGGCTCCCTTCACCCCAGACCCACAGAATAGGCTCCCTTCACCCCAGACCCACAGAATAGGCTCCCTTCACCCCAGACCCACAGAAGTCAGAATTGCACCTATAGAAGGAGGAAGAGGAAGAAAATAAAACTGACTGAAGACACATAGACGGCAAGGGTGACGTGATTGTAAATTACCTTTTCACTTTTGAAGACTTATGTTCACATGCAACACTACAATATCTGTACTCGTGCAACTTTCAATGATAGACCTGGTTACGTCTCATTCATGTGAGATAGAAATAGCTTCTGCAGATATTTCAAGCATGAAAGGAATTGTAATGACCAAGCATTGCTCAGCTTTTTCAAGTGACCAACTCCTTGACAACAAGTAGCCTCAGATATCAGATATTCTTGAGTTGTGACATTGATGGCTGCAGTCATAACATTGCACTTGAATACGGACCTCAAAAAGTGTATTCCAGATCAATCATCTTGGAAGTGAGTTTCAGTCCGGTTGTTATCTCTGGCCTCATTGCAATGTTTGGCATGCTCTTCTGTTTATTGTTGTTATCTAATTTCTGCATCTAGGATACTCCCCCTTTGTCAGTTCCAGTTATGAATGACAATAGCTAACCACAATAACATGGTAAACTCTTGTTGGGCAAAACTGCAAGGCTAAGCTGGAGTAGTCTATGTATTGTAACCTCAACTTAAGGAGGCCTTTGGTCTGTTTTCCTGTGGCCCTGCTTGAAGCAAGAAGAGCGAATTTCTTTTTTTCATTCTACAATGGTCGAGAACTTAGAAAGTTGTCATTAGCCATGTTTGGAGGGAGTAGTCTTCATTTGTCAGGAGCTTTCCTTGTATTGTTGAAGGCTTTGGAAGGTGGCTGGAAATGGTTGGTTTTCTGGTGTGCAAGCATCATGCAGCTCCAAGGATATTTGAGTGCATACCTCCAGATTTGCATAGAATTTGAAAGCTCATGGAATAGAAGAGTTTTCCATTGATGAGCTCTGTAGATTGGTGATCAGGAGCTCTCAAAGCAAAATGGGTGCAATCAATTGCTCAATGCATATGGAGGAGTCCCACTACTTGAGGTGTTTGGCTTTCCTCTTCATGACAGAGGGGTAGGAAGAGCTTTGCTTTGAAGCAAAAGGTAGCAGTAGCATCTCAGATGCATTTATAGGTTGAGGATTGTGAGAAATGACACAAAATCTTAGTTGTTCCTTGGCATAAAAATTTCAGGGTGACTGGGACCTTGAAGACCATTGGAATGGGATTGCTGTAAGCTCACATTCTCCTCCATCAGATGCTGCAGTTCAAGGATGATGCTCCAGTTCATCTTTATTTGGCTCCTGCACTGTTTTTCAGATAGTTAAAAAGGATGACAGTTAGGCTTGTGGGTTCGGGGTCTCTTCGTTCTCCTTTGCTTCCTTGGTGGAGTTTAACCTGTTGCTTCTTCCTCTGGAGGATGTGCAGCAGCTTCTGGAGTTTTCTTTTTTTGAGTGAAGCTGTCATCTCATTGTCATTCTACATTGTCTCTGGAGTAGACTAAAGGTCACAATCCTCCAGCCATGGTGATCTCTATGAGAGATTCATAAACAGGTAATTTTGGGAGAACGAGTTAAGACAATCTCATTGAAATAACTCTTGGCACCTCACATTCATCACAATGAAGCCTCATGTTATGTCCTCATGCAGTGTTGTACAGGGAGCCATGGTCACAGTGGATATCCCTTGTCTCCTTGTAACCGTGTAAGTCACCTGAACCTTCAAATGTGAGTGTGGCCCAAAGTGTGGCCATAAAGTAGCTTTAAAGTGCAGAAGGGTTCTGAAAGTGAATCAGATAGGTGGTCATGAGAATGCTGAGAGGCTAGTGGTTGTCTGATGCTAGACTGTATGGTCATGGGTTGTGTGGGGCTGATGCTCCTAGATAGTGTCTTCAGATGGTGTTGATGGGTGATGAAGACAGCAGCCAGACAGCAGCCAGACAGCAGCAGGCTGAAGGTACTAGGTACCCACTCTGATTTACATATCAGGGATTGTCAATCTCGAGCTTCCTTGTGGCAGGAGGCTAAATAGGAAGCTGCCTGTTAATAGGACAAGATTCATTTTTAATCAGGCTGTTAGCAAGAAATAAACACAATAAATGAATGTCTCACCACTCCCTAATGAGAATTGTGTCTCAACCTCCAGAACTCTTTGAAAGTGAAATGAATTGCTCCCAATCAAGAGAAATGCCTGGCCTTACTGCTTATGTGATTCTCCTTAATGTTTTTTTTATTTTAAAAGAAATGACAGCAGAACAAGCAATAAATAACAGTAAATAAAACCCCGACCACCTGCCCCGCAGCACATACCTCCCCCAAAATACAAAGACAAAAATGATAAACAACCTTAATAAATATAAATATATACAAAGCACAAAACTATAATAAATTAGACCAGAAAAAAAATTGCCACAACAGAAGATGCCTCAGTCTGGAACAGTTAAAAAGACAATACTCTTAACATATGAAAGAAAATTGTTCCAGATTTTTGTAAATTTGGTAGAGGAGCCAGATAAGGATAATCTAATCTTTTCTAATTTAAGAAAGTCCTACATATCTCCAACCTAGTGTGTATGAATGGGCGGAATTAGGGATTTCCATTTTAACAGAGTCAGCCTTCTGGCCAATAGGATAGTGAATGCTATCATGTCTTTTTTCGAGGAAGAAAGATGAGGTAAAGAGGGTGACACACGAAATAAAGAGGTAATTGCATTAGAATTATGATTTTCTCCAGCCCACCCAAGATAAGGTGTCAAAGATATCAGTCTAATATCTACTTAAAGAAGGGCAAAGTCACAGGACAGAGACACCTCTTCAAATATTTTTGCAAGTCGTGATTTGGTGTAGTGGGCGCAGTGTAGAATCTTACATTGAATAAAACAATGCTTTGCACAGATAGAAGATCTGTGGACCCTTTGTAAAATCTCATCTCACACATCACCTGGAATTACCTCTTTCAGATCTGCCTCCCAGATAGATTTAATAGAATGAAGAGAATCAGAGCATGCTTTATGAATTTTTGAATAAGTAGCTGAAATAGCCTCCTTTGGTGAAGAAAGCTGTTCTAGAAAGATGTCATAATCAGAATCATTAGGAAGGGAAAACCTGAAAGGAACTCGGGACAAAACTGCAAACTTGGAAGTGTCTAAAGAAGTGGCTTTTCGGAAGTAAAAACCTATCAACTAATTGTTGAAAAGATGCAAAAATGCCATCAACATACAAATCTTTCACAGTTTTTATTCCTAACTTAGCCCAACCAGAAAAGGCACAGCCCACTAAAGATGGGGGAAAATATTATTTGTCATCAACGGTGCCTGAGTAGAAAATAACTGAAAGCCAAAACGGTGTCTACACTGAAACCAAGTTTAAAGACAGGAAAAACAATTACCTTGTTCGTGTAAATAGAGGTTGAAGAAAGGAGAGGTAAATGCAATAAAGTCTTCAATGTTACCGGATGGGTGGAATTTGACTCAATAGTCAAACAAATTGGGAGAGTATCAAGGTTCTCATATTGGAGCCAATAGTTCAAATTTCTAATGCCCAAAAATAAAACAAAATATTCAGCAACTGCATTCCACCTAGTATCTTGGGCCTCTGTAAAAACTGTTTTCGTAACGTAGGAGTTTTTAAATTCCAAATCAATTCAAGAATGAGACTCTCCACTTTATTAAAAAAGAGGGAGAAAAATTGGTATGCATTGAAATAAACAAGAAAATCGTGAAAAAATATTCATTTTAATAGAATTAATTCTAGCAGCAACAGACAAATTGAGGAGAGACCATTGTTCAAATCTGTACCAGTAGTGGTTCAAAATTTTCCCTGTACAAATTGACTAAAGTACCTGCCACGTGTACATCAAGATAAATAAAACCAGAGCTGGCAATTTTAAATGGTAAATTATCTACTGGGTATTCCCTGGCAGGCTTATTGATAGCAAATATCCAGAATTAAATGCTTCAATAAACACATATACTAAAAGCAGAGCCAGTTTTTTTCCAAAATGTTTTATAAAACTCGGCTGGAAAACCATTGGGTCCAGGACTTTTACCACTTTGTAGTGATTTAGCCGCAGCCTCAAGTTCTATTTCTATGATCAGTTGTTCCAATTCATTAGTCACATCAATAGTAGGAATATTAAACTTTTCAAAAAAGTATCAAATCTGATGTAGCGGAAGAACATTCAGATGAATAAAGTGAAATGTAAAGTTCCTTAAAAGTCTTGTTGATTTCTAATGGGTCTGCCGTAATACCTGAATTAGCCTTAGTTTGTGGATTGATTGAGATGAGGATATTTGGCACAACTGATGTGCTAACAATTTACTAGTTCTGTCTCCTTGTTCATAAAACTTAAACCTAGAGTGAAATAAAAGCTTGGTGGTGTATTGTGACATTACAACATCATACTTGGCCTACAAGGATATGCGTTCTTTATATATTTCTGAAGACTTAGAGAGAGTCTGATTGAGACAGATGTCATGCTAACCCTGCCAATTTCTCTTTCCTAAGTCTATTCTACTGTGCTGCACAAGAAATTATTTCACCCCTGCTGAATATCTTCAGGGTTTCCCACAGCAAGAAAACTGTAATGTCTGGGTTTTTTAAAAAATCTATTCATTGGAAGACAAAATTAACAAAATCTTCCTCGAGGAGTAAGTGGGTATTGAGACGCTAAGGTGGGCATGTATTAAGAAACTTCTGAAAGCGAACATTCATCGAGACAGATGCATGGTCTGATAAAACAATTGAATCATATTTGCAACCAGAAGTGGAGTTTGTCATCCACCATAAAAAAAAACAATACGTGTAAAAGTGTGGTGGATATGTGCTTAAAAAGATGAATATTCCTTTTTAGAGGGATTAAAGAACTGCCAGGGATCAACAACATTAAACTCCTCCATAAAAGTCTTAATTATTTTAGCAGATTTGGACAGGCCATTTGGAACAGGGGAAGAATGGACTAAGTGAGGATTCAACCAACAGTTAAAATCTCCTCCCAAGATGGTGTGACCTTAAATCCAGTAACACCTGAAAAAAGCCTCATCGTTCCAGTTGGGAGCATCAACATTAGCCAAGATTACATCAGTGTCAAAAATCTGTCCAGTAATAAATAAAAAATCTGCCAGTAGAGTCAGAGATAGTTTTAGCATGGATGAAAGGAATAGATTTAAGTAAAAGAATAGCAAATCCTCTAGATCTGCTAGAAAGGGAGGAAAAACACACTTGTCCAATCCAACCTCATTTCAACTTGGGGCTGTCTATATTTTTCTAGTGGGTTTCTTGTAAATAAATTATATGGACATTAAGATGGTGTAAATAATGTAAAACCTTACTGCGTTTAATTGGGTTGTTCAGCCCTTTATATTTCAGACTGGCAAATTTAATGTCTCCACCTACAAAAGATGGTGAAGCATTAACCTGTGGTAAAAACGATGACTGCAGATGCTGGAAACCAGATTCTGGATTAGTGGTGCTGGAAGAGCACAGCAGTTCAGGCAGCATCCGAGGTTTAGCAGTAAAATCGACGTTAAGCTGTGTCATATGTAATAATCATATGCAAAATCCCAAATGTGCAATAACAGATAAACAAATGTAAAAGTGAGGTATGTGCTGACCCCCTCCCCATCCCCATCAGAACAAAACAAACACCCACCACCCTCCATAACAGTATCCCTCCCTGCCCAGCAACCTGTCCCCCTCCCAGCAGAAGCACCCTCTAGATGGGTGCGTGCTCTCTTCCCCCATTGTAAAAAAAAGCCTGTCATCTTCTGTAACTCAAGCAAACTACATGGTGACCTCAAAGAATGTAAAAGTCAACTGTACAAAAAACTATGAAGCAAAAATGAGTAAAAAAGTAAATGTAATAAAAATATATACGATATATAAACAAATAAACTCTACCTTCCTTGGTACCAGTAGAGCAACTGTTTGACAAAATAAAGTGTTGAGTAAGAAAACATGTACTTCTTGGTGAATGAAGTCAAATATAAGAAGAATACCAAATCCAAGTCCATAAACACAGCATACTTTCCAGCTTCATCTCCACAGTGGGAAATGTAGTTTTTTTCCGTGGTAGCATATTGGCCTAGTTAGGCCAACCATCAATCTGGCTCCTTTTAAGGTTTTTATTCACAAAGTGCATAGCCCGACCTGAGTCATCATACCTATAAGTTAGACCGCTTGGCAATATGATATGTAATATCGCTGGATAACAAAGGCCAAATTTAATGTTAGGACATGAGTGTAGCTTCTTCTTTACCTTGGCAAAAACCACACGCTGCTTAGCAACAGTGAGGGTGAACTCTGGAAAAATGAATATTCTCTTTCCATTATATACAAGGAAAGAAGCATTTCCGGTACAGCGTAGAATGTGATTTCTCACTTGAAACTGGTTCACCCTGATGACCATTGGGCAAAATAACTTCCCTTCTTTTGGTTTAGCATGCAGTGTGTGATGAGCACTGTCCAACACGGGTTTAGTCTCAATGCTGAGCAAGTCCTGTAAAAGTTGGGCCATAAATTCTGTGGAGCGAGGTCCCTTCAAGCCCTCGGGTAAACCCATGAATCGAATATTATTCCACCTAGAGCGAGTCTCCAAGTTTTCACATTTCTTAGTCAGAGACTCACCTGTAGCAGATAAAGCATTAACATTAGCTTGGAGGCTAGCTATCTGGTTATCCTGCTCATTAGCTGAACATTCCAGGTCCAAAATAGTCCCGCATTGCGAAGAAACCTTTCCCTCTAACGGCTGCAGAGCAGTTGTTACCTCCATTTTAGCCATCTCTGAAATTATAGATTTAAACTTGGTAATGAGTTCGGCGTGCATACTATCCATCATATCCTTAATACTATGTAGCATGGCTTCTCCAGAGACTCGTGGTCAGGCGAATGGCACAGCCCAGCATGACTGGACTTGGCTGTCTCAATTTTTGCTCGAGAAGTTGCCATTTCAAAGGATACAGGTAAAAACATCATGGTTAGTAACAAATAACCAAACAGAGTGTAGAGAGTGTGTAATGACCAAATTTAAGGAACCGAAATATATAAATTTACTACATTCCCGAAGAGTGACCCAAAACTATGTCCTACATTGTCTGTGCCGACATGCACTCACCCCAAAGATTTTCACTTGGCTTATGGGACCTCTCTCCTTAGTTTCTCACTGCAGCCCACCTAATTCAGACCTTGTAAGGTTGTCCCCTCTCAGACTGATCCATTGGGTGGTCTGTACGAGAATATATCTGCTTGCTCCTCTTCATGGAAGTTGAAAAAAATAGCTGTTTACTTTCAGTATTGGTGGATTTAAAAAAAAAATCTTTGATATTTGGCTTGGATTGTGCACATAACTGAAGGAAATAGGTTCAAAATTAAGCAGCCATTGGCAAAATGCTGAAGTGAGATCATAACACATTTGTGAGAAATAGTGGGATGTGAGGATCAGTGAACAACAGATGGGGCAATACGCAAGTACACAAGGATTAAGAGCAAGAGTAGGCATTCTGCCCCCCTCGAGTCTACTCCATCATTCAGTGTTCTAAAGCAAAGTAGTCCAGATAAAACTAATAGTAAGTAACCACAGAATCAATGTGTTCAACATGAGGCCAACAAGAAGAAGCCAGAAGCTTGGATATATCTTGAAATGTACATAAATCATAGGAGGCTAGTCAGCATTGATTGTTTAAAGGCAAATTGTGTTTAAATGACTTGATTGAGTTTGTTGATGAAGTAACAGGGAGGATTGATGAGATTAATACAGATAATGTGGTGTACCTGGACCACTAAAAAGCTTTAGTGAAGTGTAAAGGTAGGGAAAAAATATCAATAGAACTTGGAAATGAAAGATGAAAGGTGGAATGCTCATACCTAGCAAACAGAAAGAGAACATCCCCATCAAAACATTTGTTTCATTTGATATCATAAATCCTGCATTGCAATTTAATCTTAAATATTCAGGATAATTGTACATTGAGAAAATCAGCAGGTTATACAGTTTTAGATTAGATTAGATTAGATTACTTACAGTGTGGAAACAGGCCCTTCGGCCCAACAAGTCCACACCGCCCCGCCGAAGCGCAACCCACCCATACCCCTTACCTAACAGTACGGGCAATTTAGCATGGCCAATTCACCTGACCTGCACATCTTTGGACTGTGGGAGGAAACCGGAGCACCCGGAGGAAACCCACGCAGACACGGGGAGAACGTGCAAACTCCACACAGTCAGTCGCCTGAGGCAGGAATTGAACCCAGGTCTCTGGCGCTGTGAGGCAGCAGTGCTAACCACTGTGCCACTGTGCTGCCCTTATTAAGAGATTAAGAGATAAAATGGATAATTAAGAGATAAAATGGATAAATGGATAACATTAAATTTCATAACAATTGTGCATCATGTGCTAATTGTGCATCATGTGCTAATTGTGTTCTATTGGAATTCATTTGGACCAGGGTTTTAATTGGTCCTTTTTATTAGAGATATACTTCACTATAAACATAATAATCTTCATCTGTCACTCATTAAAGCACTGAGATTCAAAACATACTTGCCAATGGTGATGACCTTGTAATTATAGAAGAGTTTTACCATGATAACAATCTGAGTTAAATGAATGAACAAAAATGTCTATTCAAGGGAAATAAGAAAATGACAATTAATCAAAAGAAAAATACTGCGGACCCTGGAATCAGAGATAAAAATTGAAAATGCTAGGCAATTTCAGCAGGTCTGGCAGCTCCCACGAAGAGAGTCAGAATTATTAGATGTTAAGTGATGACCTTGAACAATACATCACCAACAGTAAAGTCTTGACATCTTGGCTTCAAGACAGCTGTTAGAATTCGAATTCATTTCATAAACTCTAGAATGCAATGTTCGCCTCAGTAAACAGTGATCATTAAACTATAATCAATGATGGTAAAAACCCACCTGGTCTTCTTCAGTCTTCTTTCACGAAGGAAATTTCCATTTTTCCTTGGTCTGACCAATTTGTTATTCACAGCAATGCAGTGGATTCTTGACTGACCTCTAAAATGGCCTAGCAAGTCAAAGATAATTAAGGAGATATTAAATACTGATCTTGTCAGTGGCATCACTTCCAGTGAAAGAGTAAATCGAATAAATTAAGTCCATCATGCCTCAAAGTGGTCACACCCACCATATTTGCTGATGTCATGCCTGGAAAATGTTAATGCTAATGTTAATCAGACAAATAAAAAAATCCTTTTGAACAGAAACAGGGCAAAAGCCTGTAAAAGAAAATTGATGGGCTTGCAATATGCATTTGCAGATTAAAAATAGACTAACAGACAAAGGAAACAAACCATCATCAGAAAAAAAATACCTGAAAGCTATCAACACAACCAAAATCTACCAATACAGACCTTGCAACTCTTGCAAAATGATCCCATGAAATCACATTTTTTTTAAGTGAGCAGCCAACATAATTTTTCATGTGGCTAAGATTTCAATATAAAATTTAGCTTAAGATAACAAAAACTAAAATGAGGTTTACAATGAAATAGGTGCCTTCAGGCATATGATTTAGTGTGCTTTCTGAGCTCCATTTTGAAAAGGTATACTGCAATAAATCTGTCCTTTCTCAAGAGTAGAGGTGCAAAGGTACCTTTGTATTTTTGCATACTTGTTCCTTGTCTTGTCATCTAGCTTGGTCATATATATACAGCTTCACCCAGGATCCACCAAAGTGCAATTAAGTTAACTTTTGATTTGTTGTGAATCATACTAGTGTTTTCTCTTAAGAATTAAAAGGGAGATTTATTGGATGTTGAGTTCAGCAATGTTTAGTTGTTCAGGAAAGCTGTTGAAAGCAACAAAGGGACTAAATTAGCAATGTAATCAATCAATAGGTGATAGCCCTTTGCCTACTTCAAGATCCTTCTGTCAAATTGAACTTTGGAAGTGCGGGACAATGCTTTGCGTAAAAATTGTATAGATTGGGCCTATACTCAGTGGAATATAGAAGAAAGAGAGGTGACTTTATTAAACTTATTAGAGGACTTGACAGGTATGATGTGGAAAAATTGTTTTGCCATGTGCGGAGTTTAGGACCAGAGGGCAGAATCTCAGAAGATGAAGTAATACAATTGTAGAGATTGGAACAAGGTTGGCCAGTTGAAGTTCAGTGAGTATGAGATCTCTGATTGTGGCTGTTAACATGGGCCAAATAGGGAGTCCTGGCTGACAGGTATAAATAGGAATCTCTAGGGACTGCCTCTGAGCTAGCTGGTCAGTACATGTACTGAGTACATGCAACTAATTGGTGATAGGATATTGGCCTCCATGGAGTTTTTTCAACATTTAAGGAGATGAGGAGAAACTTGTTCTGTCAAACAATTGTGAATCTGTGGAATACTTTACCACTGACAGCTGTCAAGTAGGTTCATTAAGTATATTCAAGGCTAAGGTAGACTTGAAATGTTAAATGTACTTTCGCTCCACAGATACTGCCAAACCTGCTATGTTTTTTCCAGCAATTTCTGGTTTTGTTAACTATACATATATCTTGCCAAGAACGGAGGGTCGGGTCTTTATTGAGACATTATGTTCAAGACCACTATACCCCGAGAGTTAGCTGCCTCCATTTTCAACAGCAGCGGGAGTGGTGAAGGTGAGAACCGGGGACTGCTGGGAAGGTAAAATAATCCTTTAAGAACTTACCTCGTGTATAGATGGAGTGCATGCTGAGCAGGAGCCGACACAGGAATGGTGAGTAAGCGAGGTCATATATTTGGGTGAATGATCTACCCGAAACACTATTTAGGTCATGTCTCCCATCCATCCTCCCCTTCTAACCAAAAGAAAAGGTTCTGTGCGACGGATTGGTAAGGTTACTAGTCTTTGTTCAATAGTTTCTTTGGGAATTCAGAAGAGTGGGAATGGATGTTGAACGCTCCTCCTATAGAATTTGGGAGATAAGGGTCACCACTAGTGTCCCTGCTGACTACATCTGCAGGAAGTGCACCCAACTCCAGCTCCTCAAAAACCGTGTTAGGGAACTGGAGATGGAGCTGAATGAACTTCGGATCATTCAGGAGACTGAGGTGGTAATTGAGAGGAGTTACAGTGAGGTAGTCACACCTCAGGTACAGGAAAAATATAAATGGGTTACAGTCAGAAATGGAAAGGGAACAGGCAGACAGTACAGGGATCCCCTGTGGCCGTTCCCCTCAATAACCACTTTAGATACTGTTGGGAGGGGCAACTTACCAGGGGCAAACCATAGGGTACAGGTCTCTGGCACAGAGTCTGTCCCTGTTGCTCAGAAGGTAAGGAGAGTGAGGAGTAGAGCATTAGTCATTGGGGATTCCATAGTTAGGGGGACAGATAAGAAATTCTGTTGGAACGAGAGAGTCTTGTGGTTGGTGTGTTGCCTTCCAGATGCCTGGGTCTGTGATGTCTCAGATTGTGTTTACAGGATCCTTAAGAGAGAGGGGGAGTAGTGCCAAATCCTGGTCCACATAGGCACCAGCGACATAGATAGGAAAGGGGATGGGGATGTAAGGCAGAGATTCAAGGAGCTAGGGTGGCAGCTTAGAGCTAGAACAAATAGAGTTGTTATCTCTGGTTTTTTACACATGCCACATGCTGGCGAGGCGAGGAATAGGGAGAGAGAGGAGTTGAACTCGCGGACATAGGGATGGTGCAGGAGGGAGGGTTTTGGAAACCTGGATAATTGTGGCTCTTTCTGGGATAGTTGGGACCTCTACAAACCAGATGGTCTACACTTGAACCAGAAGGGTACCAACATCCTGCAATATCCTTGGGGGGGGGGGGGGGGGGGGGGCGGGGGCGGGGGGGGGGGTGCGGCGGGGGGAGTGGGGGGGAGTGGGGGGGGAGTTTGCTAATGCTCTTCGAAAGGGTTTAAATTCATTCAGCAGGGGGATGGGAAACTAAATCGTAGCTCCAGTGCACAGGAGGATGACAGTTGTGAGGTTAAAAATAAGGTTTCAAGGTCACAAGAGTTTACCAGCAGGCAGGAAGGTGGTTTGAAGTGTGTCTACTTCAACACCAGGAGCATCCGGAATAAGGCGGATGAACATGCAGCATCGGTTGGTACCTGGGATGTTGTGGCCAATTTGGAGACATGGATGGAGCAGGCACAGGAATGGTTGTTGCAGGTTCTGGGGCTTAGATGTTTCAGTAAGAACAGGAAGATGGTAAAAGAGGGGAAGGTGTGGCGTTGTGAGTCAAGGACAGTATTACAGTGGCAGATGTTGATAAGGACTCATCTAATGAGGTAGTATGGGTAGAGCTTAGAAACAGGAAAGGAGAGGTCACTTTGTTGGGAGTTTTCTCTAGACCTCTGAAAGTTCCAGAGATGTAGAGGCAAGGACAGCAAAGATGATTCTGAATAGGAGTGAAAATTACAGGGTAGTTGTTATGGGGGAACTTTAATTTTCCAAATATTGACTGGAAATGCTATAGCTGAAGTACTTTAGATGGGTCAGTTTTTGTCCAATGTGATCAGGAGGGTTTCCTGACACAGTATGTAGATAGACCAACAAGAGGCAAGGCCACATTAGGTTTGGTACTGGCTAATGAACCAGGCCTACTAATGAACGTCCTACCTGGAGGTAGGTGAGCACTTGGATGATAGCGACCACAACTCAGTTATGTTTACTTTAGCGATGGAAAGGGATAGGTATATACTGCAGGGCAAGAGTTATAGCTGGAGAAAAAGCAATTATGATGTGATTAGGCAAGATCTAGGATGCAAAGGACAGGAAGGAAACTGCAGAGGGTGAGCACAATTGAAATGTGGAGCTTGTTCAAGAAAGAGCTACTGCATGTCCTTGATAAGAATGTACCTGTCAGGTAGGGAGAAGGTGGTCGAACGAGGGAACATTGTTTACAAAAGAAGTTGAATCTCTTGACAAGAGGAAGAAGGAGGCTTATGTAAAGATGACTTGTGAAGGTTCAGTTAGGGTGCTTAAAAGTTACAAGTTAGCCAGGAAGGACCTGAAGAGAGACCTAAAAGCAGCCAGGAGGGGACGTGAGAAGTCACTGGCAGATAGGATCAAGGAAAACCCTAAAGCTTTCTATCGGTATGTCAGGATTAAAGGAATGACTAGATTAAGATTAGGGCCAGTCAAGAACAGTAGTGAGAAGTTATGCGTGGAGTCCGAGGAGATAGGAGAGGCACTAAATGAATATTAGACTAGACGGGATTGAGGTTCAGAAGGAGGAGGTGTTAACAATTCTGGAAAGTGTGAAAATAGATAAGGCCCCTGGGCTAGCCGGTATTTATCCTAGGATTCTCTGGAAACCAAGGCAGGAGATTGAAGAGCCTTTGGCTTTGATCTTTATGTCATAATTGTCTATAGGAATAGTGCCAGAAGCCTGGAGAATAGCAAATGTTGTTCCTTTGTTCAAGAAGGGAGTAGAGACAACCCTGGTAATTATAGACCAGTGAGCCTTACTTTGGTTGTGGGTAAAGTATTGGAAAGGATTGTAAGAGATAGGATTTATAATCATCTAGAAAGAGATAATTTGATTAGGGATAGTCAACACGGTTTTGTGAAGGGTAAATCATGCCTCATAAATCTTATTGAGTTCTTTGGGAAGGTGACCAAACAGATGGATGGTAAAGCGGTTGATGTGGTGTATATCAATTTCAGTAAAGCACTTGATAAGGTTCCCCACAGTAGGCTATTGCAGAAAATATGGAGGAATGGGATTGAAGGTGATTTAGCGATTTGGATCAGAAATTGGCTAGCTGAAAGAAGCCAGAAGGTGGTGGTTGATGGGAAATGTTTATCCAAGAGTTTTGTAACTAGTGGTGTACCACAAGAATCTATTTTGATCTATAAATGATCTGGATGAAGGCGTAGAAGGATGGGTTAGTAAAATTGTGGATGACACTAAAGTCGGTGGAGTCATGGACAGTGCAGAAAGATGTTGTAGGTTACAGAGGGACGTAGATAAGCTGCAGAGCTGGGCTTCACAGTGGTAGATGAGTTTAATGCAGAAAAGTGTGAGGTGATTCACCTTGGAAGGGGTAACAAGAATACAGACTAGTGGGCTCATGGTAAGATTCTTGATAGTGTGGATGAGCTGAGAGATCTCGGTGTCCATGTGCATAGATCTCTGAAAAATGCCACCCAGGTTGATAGGGTTATTAAGAAGGCATACAGTGTGTTAGCTTTTATTAGTAGAGGGATTGAGTTTAGATTAGGTTAGATTCCCTGCAGTGTGGAAACAGGCTCTTCGGCCCAACCAGTCTACACCGACCCTCCGAAGAGTAACCCACCCAGACCCATTTCCCCTCTGACTAATGTACCTAACACTATGGGCAATTCAGCATGACCAATTCACCTGACTTGCACATCTTTGGACTGTGGGAGGAAACCCATGCAGACACGGGGAGAATGTGCAAACTCCACACAGACAGTCTGCCCAAGGCTGGAATCAAACCTGGGACCCTGGTGCGGTGAGACGGCACTGCCAACCACTGAGCCACCATGCTGTGCTGCCCCAAACAAGTCCATACTGAGCCTCTGAAGAGTAATCCACCCGTACCCATATTTAACCCTGACTAATTCATCTAACACTATGGGCAATTAAACATGGCCAATACACCTGGCCTGCACATTTTTGAAATGTGGGAGGAAACCAGAGCAAACTCCACACAGACCATCACCCAAGGTGGGAATCGAACTCAGATCCCTAGTGCTGTGAGGCAGGAGCGCTAACCACTGAGCCACCATGCCACCACTGTACCAATCTCTAATGTTTCGGAGCCATGAGGTTATGTTGCAGCTGTACAAAACAGTGGTGTGGCCGTACTTGGAGTATTGCATACAGTTCTGGTCACCCCATTATAGGAAGGATGTGGATGCATTGGGAAGGGTGCAGAGGAGATTTACCAGCATGTTACCTGGTTTGGAGGCAACATCTTATGAGGCAAGGCTGAGGGGTTTGATGCTGTTTTCATTAGAGAGAAGAAGATTGAGAGGTGACTTAATTGAGTCATACAAGATAACCAGAAGATTAAATAGGGTAGACAGTGAGAGCATTTTTCCTCAGATGGTGATGGCTAGCAAGATGGGCCATAGCTTTAAAGTGAGGGGTGATAGATATAGGACAGATGTCTGAGGCGTGGGATGCGCTGCCTGCAACAATAGTAGACTCGCCAACTTCAAGGGCATTTAAATGGATATTGCGTAAACATACGGATGAGAATGGAATAGTGTAGGATAGATGGGCTTCAGATTGGTTTCACAGGTTGGTGCAACATCGAGGGCCAAAGGGTCTGTAATGCGCTGTCATGTTCTATGTTCTAAGTATAGTACAATGATAGAACGATGTGGCCATGTATATATGCCAATTTATTGTTTGATCTGTATAATTCAGACATATCGCGAATAAATCATAATGAGGAGAAGGTTACAGCAGAATACCGGCATGTACCCAGCAAAATGTCTTTACTTATTGTCTTGATTTAGCCAGGACCTTCCTCCACCCTGTTCCTAACATGATGCATCTCAAGCCCAGCAAAAACAAAAGTTGTAAACCTTTAGATTCTGGATATGCAAAACAAAAATGAACAATGTGACAAAAACTCAGCAGGTCAGAGAAAATTTGTGGAGAGAGAGAAGTCGAGTTAACGCTTCAGGTTGATGAATGCTAGTTCGAACTTATCTGTCTGAAATGATAACTTTGTTGCTGTTTCCACTAATTCTCCCTGACCTGCTGAGTTTATCTCTCATGCTCTGTTCTTGTTTTGACCTGAATCAATCATGTTTTACAGATTAGATTACTTACAGTGTGGAAACAGGCCCTTCGGCCCAACAAGTCCGCACCGACTCTCCGAAGGGCAACCGACCCAGACCCTTCACCTAACACTATAGGTAGTTTAACATGGCCAATTCACCTAACCTGCACATCTTTGGACTGTGGGAGGAAACCCACACAGACACGGGGAGAATGTGCAAACTCCACACTGACAATTGCCCGAGGCGGGAATTGAACCCGGGTCTCTGGCGCTGTGAGGCAGCAGTGCTAACCACTGTGCCACTGTGCTGTCCATAATGATTCCAGAAGCACAGCAATGCATCTGCAGTAAGTCTGGTTTGCAACAAGGTTAGGGCTTGATTTTTAATCCCTTGCAGGGTCTGGGATTGGTGGCAGGTGGGGAGTCAATATTTACCCTGCCAGGTATGTGCCATTTCTCTAGTTCTATCATCACAGCTTAACAATTTCTTGGAGACAGTTGCAGAAGGCTGACTGACTCACATGTAATAGGTAGCCAATAGAGCTCATTGAGATCTTATTAAGGCCACAAAAGGAAACTGTAAGCCACTAGGTTCTAGCAGGTGGCTAGGGCCAATTTCGGTGCCTAATGATGGATATCCAACAACAGCAGTCCAGGGCTCAGTACGCCTGGCAGCTAATAGCTTTCTCCTGCCTCCCTGGTGCAGAAGCAATTACAGGTCATGCTGAAGACAGGCTATCCATCCCACACATCCACAAAAGCATGTTGGCCACTCTGAAAAAGCCACTTTTTAAACAATTTAAAGCTTTTTTTTTAAATTGCAAAAGTTGTGTTTGCAACTTGAAGCATCATCCTTGTTACTCACCCTGTACTGCAGCCATGCTGTCCCTTTCAAGCTAAAAGGAATCTGTTTGGTCCTTTAGCCTTTTGAAATCAACCACCGGTTTTAATTGGAGAATGAACACCTCTCTGGTCACAAATTGGCTGTTTTAGGGAAAATTATGTCGAGGGACTGCTTCTGACCGACATATCACTGCAACGGCAAGTTTCAGAAATCTGCAGGGATAATCCAGCCTGTGGTTTGAAAGATGTTGCTCATTTTGCATCTAACCTGATTCTCCTTTCCGTTACCATCATTGGATGCTGTAACAGATATTTGCAATAAGTAGCTTTTCACTCCCATGGTAAATTATAATTGCTCACCTTTTGTTTGAGTGACTACATAAAATGATAACATTTCATATGATCTGATTAACTAAGTAGCTTGCTACCTTGACAAAAGATGCAATATTATTAAGCCTCCTCATATAATTCAGGTAAATAAATTGTGGGGGAGCCAGAATAGATTGTTAATAGAACTTAGATCCCCTACAGTGTGGAAACAGACCCGTAAGCCCAACAAGTCCACACCTACCCTCTGAAGAGTAACTCACCCAGACCCATTCCCCTACTCTATGTTTATCCCTGACTAATGCACCTAACCTACACATCCCTGAACACTATGGACAATTTAGCTTGGCCAGTTCACTTAACCTGCACATCTTTGGACTGTAGGAAGAAACTGAAGCACCCAAATGAAACCCACGCAGACACGGGGAGAATGGGCAAACTCCCCACAGACAGTCACCCGAGGTTGGAATTGAACCAGGGTCCTGTGAGGAAACAGTGCTAACTACTGAGCCACTGTGCCACCCCAAAGGGTGGCAGGTTAAAAGTTAATGGCAGGCTAAAGCTAACACACCAGATTAGCAACCCTATCAACCAGGGTGGCAACTTTCAGGGATCTATGCACATAGATATTGAGATCTCTCTGTTCATGCACACTAGCAAGAATCTTACCATGAGCCCACTTACTCTGTATTCTTGTTATCCCTTCCAAAGTGAATCACCTCACACTTTTCCACATTAAACTCCATTCGCCACTGTGAAGCCCAGCTCTGCAGCTTATCTATGTCCCCCATAACCTGCAACATTCTTCCGCACTGTACACAACTCCACTGACTTTAGTGTCATCTGCAATTTTACTAACCCATCCTTCTATATTCTCATCCAGGTCCTTTATAAAAATAACAAACAGCAGTAGTCCCAAAACAGATCCTTGTGGTATACCACTAGTAAGAAAACTTTAAGATGAACATTTCCCATCAACTACCACCTTCTGTCTTCTTTCAGCTTGCCAATTTATGATCCAAACGCTAAATCACCTTCAATCCCATTCCTCCGTATTTTCTGCAATGGCCTACTGTGGGGAACCTTATCAAGCGCTTTACTGAAATTAATATACACCACATCAACTGCTTTACCAACATCTATCTGTTTGGTCACCTTCTCAAAGAACTCAGTAAGGTTTGTGAGGCACGACCCACCCTTCACAAAACTATGTTGACTATCCCTAATCGAATTATCCCTTTATAGATGATGATAAATCCTATCTGTTATAATCCTTTCCCATACTTTACCCACAACCAAAGTAAGACTCACTGGTCTATAATTACCAGGGTTGTCTCTACTCCCCTTCTTGAACAAAGGAACAACATTCACTATCCTCCAGTCTTTAACCCCAAATGCAGTAGTTATTGATTTCTAGATGCAACCTTTTTTTTATTTAACTTCATCACTTGCCTTTTACTGCAAAGTTCCATTTTAATGAATTTTTTTTGTCAATTGAATGAGTCTTAATTTTCTTCGCAGCCTCTTAATCTTCTTTACAAACCATCTTTGAAAATTCACGTTAATTATAAACACTGGATAAGTTTATCTGTTAATGCAGTCACTTATTTAAAAGAATTCAAGTGAATTCACAAGATGTGACATAAATCTCCTGAAAGTGCATTGAATACTCTTTGTCTCCTTGCACTTTTCAAATGAACAATTAAACCATGTCATAAAAGTGTTTGCTTCTTTATGAAATAGTTGTTTCCTAATTGACTACTTCATTCTTTCTGTTGTTTGAATCTATTTCATTAACTTGCAGTTCAAAGAAGTGTGTTTATAGAGCTAGCAAAAGTATTAAAAAGAAACATACTCACTTCTTCATTGACTTGCTTGACAATTCAGATTGAATTTGAGTGACCTTGAGGATAGCTATTTAACTCCTAAAGTGTCCTCTGACCCTGTTGATGACAACAAGGTCCAGTTCATGGTAGTTATGATGACCCATCAGAAGGAAATTAAAATGAAACAACTGCTGATGCTGAAAATCTGAAATAAAAATATAAGCAGAAACAGAAACAAATTGTAATTGTTGTATTGTGGTCATGGTTTTGAACAGGTTAATGCTCATGTTGCATTCTACCCATTCTGCTAATGTCACACCCAGACTGTGAGCGAAGACCATGGTGGAATTTTCCCAGCCCCTGAATAATGCAAACAATGCTGACTCAGTTATGGTAAGATCAGAAAAGTGAATTTTTTGACATCAAGACACCACTCAAGGTTTAAGTAGAGAGATGGAGTTATTGCCAGTGACCTACAAGGGACATATTTGGATGCATTGAGATCGCATCACATTGATGTGCAGTTTCCTATTTTCCAAAGCACCAGAGAGAAACTAGTTGGAAACAGTTCTCAACAAGAAATCCAGAATGGATACCTGACAGGTCCAACATGCCACTTGCTCCTCTGGGCCTCCTTCTTGGACAGCAGTTTTCCAAGAACTCAGAGCACATCTTAGTGACTGCACATCTCCCTACTCTAGTCCCTACTTTCTACCGACTGATCAATGCTCTGTGTTTAACAGTGTGTAATCCTCTACATTATGAGCTGTCTTTTTATGTGATAACTTTTGATGTGGTAACTTGTCAAAGGGCTTCCGGAAAGCTAAGTGTCCCATAATTATATGTTTCCTTTTAACAAATTCCTCAGAAGTTCCTCAGAGGACTCTAATAAATTAGTTAAAAGCATAACCATGTTGACATTGTCTTATTGTTGCCATATGTCTTTCTATAATCCCATTATTAATGATTCCAGCACTTTCCCTATGACAATTTTAAGCTAATAGGCATATTGTTTCCGTAAGAAAATAAGATCACGAGACATGGGAGCGCAATCAGCCCATCAAGTCTGCTCGTCCATTCTATCTAAGTTGATATATATTTCATAACTCCATTCTACTGCCTTCTTCCTGTAACCCTTTGTCTCCTTACCAATCAAGAATTTATCTATGTCTTATTTATACTCAATGACTTAGTCCTCACAGCCCTCTGTGATAATAAATTCCACAGATTAACCACTCTTTGGCTGAAGAAATTCCACCTCATCTCAGTTGTGAAGATTCATTCCTTTGCTCTGATGCTGTGCAATCAGGTCCTAGTCTCTCCTAGAATGGAAACATCTTTTCCACATTCACTATCCAGGCCACTCAATATTCTGTGAGTTTCAATCAGATCTCCCTTTACCCCTCCAAACTGTATCGAGTACAGACCCAGAGTCCTCAACAGCTCCTCAAATGACAAATCCTTCACCCCCAAAATCCCATCCTTATAAACCTCCTCTCAACCCCCTCCAATGCCAGAACATCTTTCCTTTGATACAGGGCCCAAAACTGCTTATAACATTCCAAATGTGCTATGACAGAGCTTTAAAAAGCCTTAGCAGTACATTTCTGCTCATGTATTCTAGCCCTTTAGAAATCTCAGCTGACATTGCATTTGCCTTCCTAACTGTCAAATGAACCTGCATGTTAACCTTAAGACAATTCTCAACTAGGACTCCCAAGTCCTTTTGTGCTACAGACTTCTGAAGCCCTTTCCTATTTAGAAAATAGTCTATGCCTCTATTCTTCCTACCAACGCTTATAACTTTACACCTGCTCAAATTGTATTCCCATCTACCACTTCTTTGCTCACTCTCCTAGCCTGTCAAGATCATTCTGCAGCCTTCCTGCTTCCTCAGTGCTACCTGCTCCTTCACCTACCTTTGTGTCATCTGCAAACCTAGCAACAATACCCTCAGTTCCTTCATCCAGATTGTTAATGTACAACGTGGATAGTTGTGGTCCCAACACTGACCCCTAAGGAACTTTATTAGTCACCAGCTGCCATCTTGAAAAAGATCCTTTTATTCCCACTCTCAGCCTTTTGCCAGTCAGCCAGTTCTCTATCCATGCCAGTGCCTTGCCACTAACACACAGGCTCTTATCTTATTCAACTAGCTCAAATAATTGTAACAGATTTGTCAGGCATGACATCCCCTTGATAAAGCCATGCTGACTCAGTCTTATTTTACCACGCGCTTCCAAAGCACTCCACAATCTTATCCTTAATAGTTGACTTTAAAATCTTAACAATGACCGAGCTCAGGCTAACCAACCTAGAGTTTCATGCCTTCTGCCTCTCTCCCTTCTTAAACAGGGTTGTTACATTAACCACTTTCCAATTCTCTCAGCTCCTCACTGACTCCAATAATTCCTGAAAGATCATCGCAATGCCTCTACAATCTCCTTGGGTATCTCCTACAGAACTTTGGAGTGTAAACCATCTGCTCTGGGTGATTTATCCACCATCAGACCTTTCAGCTTCCCCAGTATCTTCTTCTTAGTGATGGCTGTTACACTCACCCCTCTACCTCCTGACTATCTTGAAGTTCTGGTATGCTATTGGTGTCTTCCCACTGTGCAAAGCAGCTATTCAGTTTATCTGCCATTTCTTTGGTCCCATTACTACTTCCCAAATCTCATTGTCCTGTGGTCCAATGTCCAGCATTGCCTCTCTCTTACCTGTTACATATCTAAAAAATACTCTGGCAGTCTTATTTTATATTACTGACTAGCTTACTCTCATAATTGATCTTCTCCGCTTCTTGTTGCTTTTTGGTTATCCTCTATTGGTTTTTAAAGACTTCCCACTCATCTTCACCACACCAAATGCTTACATGGCTTGAAAAGGGTGGACGCTAGGAAATTGTTTCCGTTAGATGAGGAGACTAGGACCCGTGGACACAGCCTTAGAATTAGAGGGGCTAAATTCAGAACAGAAATGTGGAGGTATTTCTTCAGCCAGAGAGTGGTGGGCCCGTGGAATTCATTGCAGTGCAGTGGAGGCCGGGACGCTAAATGTCTTCAAGGCAGAGATTAATAAATTCTTGATGTCACAAGGAATTAAGGGCTACGGGGAGAATGCGGGTAAGTGGAGTTGAAATGCCCATCTGCCATGATTGAATGGCGGAGTGGGCTCGATGGGCCAAATGGCCTTACTTCCACTCCTATGTCTTATGGTCTTATGGTCTTTTCCTTTTATGCTGTTTCTGACTTCCCTTGTCAGCCATGGTTGCCTCATCCTCCCCTTAGTATGTATCTTCTTCCTTGCGATAAATTTCTACTGTACTTCCCAAATTACCCCCAGAAACACCTGCCATTACTGCTCCACCAGCTTTACTGCTAGACACCCCTTCTAATCAACTCTGACTAGCTCCTCCCTCATGCCTTTGTAGTTACTGTAACTCAATTGTAATACCATCACACCTGATGCAAGCTTCTCCCTTTCAAACTGCAGGGTGAATTCTACCATATTATGGTTTTTGGTGCCTAGGATTCCTTCACCTTAAGTTCCCTAATCGAATCTGCCTCATTACAGCATTAATTCTAGAACTGCCTGTTCCCTGGTGGGCTCTCCAACAAGCTGCTCTGACAAAAAAAAACTCATAGACACTCCACAGATTCCTTTCCTTGAGATCCACCACAAACCTGATTTTCCCAGTCCACTTGCGTATTGAAGTCCCCCATGATTATTGTAATTGTGCTTTTCTTACATGCCTTTTCTAACTCCTGATTTATTTACTACACCACATCCTGACTGCTGCTGCCAGCCCTGTGCACTATTCCCATCAGGATCTTTATTCCTTTGCAGTTCCTCAACTCTATCCACACTGATTCCAAGTGTTCCAACTCTCAATCACTGCATGCTATCAGTTTAATTTAAGCTTTACTAACAACATGTCACCTCTGCCCATCTGCCTGTCCTTTCAATAGGATGTGTACCCTTGGAAATTTAGCTTACAATCCTATTCCCATTGCAGCCTTGTCTCTGTGATACCCACAACATCGTATTTGTCAATTTCAATTTGCGTTACAAGCTCATTTACCTTGTTGCGTATACTGCGTGCATTTAAGTACAACACCCTCAATACTGTGTTGACTGACCCCTTTCTCAGAGTTATCCCCTCATCTGCTGTGCCTGAAGTTAGTTTCCTGATCCTTTCCATACTTTCTATCATATTACTTGTTGTGGAAACTTTAATAATCCCTGCTGATCCCTCCCCCACTTCAACATTTTCCATGTAGCTGAACCATTCCACTCCCCCACCATTGTTTAGTTTAAAGCCTCACCCCCTGCCCAAGTTATGTTCCAGCATCATTCCAGTAGAGACTGTCCCGTCGAAACAATTCCCTCCTTCCCCAGTTCTAGTGTCAGTGTCCAACGAATTTGAGCTGTTTCTCCTATACCTTTTTTCTGTCTTCACTCTTTCTTGAATAGAGGAGTTTTGTTTGCTATTTTCCAATCTCATGAGACCTTTGTCAAAACTGGGAATTTTAGAACTCGGAAACCATTGCATGTGCTGTCTTGGCAGTCACAGCTTTTAAAGCTCTAGGATATAATTCATCAGAACCCAAAGACGTATCAATCTTTAATTCTAATAATTTTTCGCAGCACCTTTTCCAACATGATTCTAATTGTTTAAGCTCCTTCCAACTTGCCTTACAGCTTGATGAACCTGAGAGAAGATCCAAGAGCTGCAAACTTTTACCACAGATGCATTTGCCTGGATCACACTGGTGTTCATCATCATCCCACATCCTGTGGCATCAACAAATCTGCCTTTCAGTCGAATCACATGGAGCAAAGTGAGTTCCCAGGTGGGCACGTGTTTTGGAAATCAAGAAGGAGCTGGACTCACATTTTGCAAAGCTGAAACAAAATCTCAGTCAATATATTACTACAAGGTGGGTTCTGGAAAAAAAACAACTCCACAGAATCGATGCTGTATTTCTACATAGCTTTGCCAAATAAAAGGCAGATAGGTGAAAAAAGAGTTTTTACTACAATTTAGGTAAAGTTAAATTGCAGAGTGGATACATCTTTAAGGATTCCAATGCTTAAGCATCAAGAGAAGTCTAACCTAAGTGTAAATGTGGATTGAATGTTGAAAGTGTGATTCTCCTCCCTGGAGAGCAGATTAAGCGATTGGATAGAAATGTTCAAAATAGAGAGATGCCTGGAAAGAGTAGGTAAGGAGAAATTGCTCCCATTAGCAGTAGAAGTGAGAACCAAACGGTACCAATTTAAAACTATTTCTGAAAGAAATGACAGTGACATGCGGGAAAACCTTTTCTGTAACCAATGGTTGGGGTCAGGTTTGCAAAGCCTAAATGTGGGCAGGGGCAGATTCAATTTGAAGCTTTCTTAAAGAAGGAGAGAATTGTCTGACGAGAAAGAAAAACAGCAGGGCCAAGAGGAAAAGGCAGAGGAATGAAGTTAAGTTTCTCTTGCCGAGGCCTGGACTGACATGAGGGGTCAAATAGCTTCCTTCTGTGCTGCAACCATTCTACAATTAACCAAAGGAAAATATCAGGAAGACGTTCAAAATGATTCCTGAGCATTAAATATTGAGCTCTGTCTCCTAAATGTCTTAGTGAGCTTATGTTACCATTTTCCCAATGATCTCATTTTCTAATCCAACAAAAGTAACTTACATAATGTAAATAGTATGTCCTCAAAGTCCATGATGTGTACAAATCATTAATCAATTACGCTCTGAACAAAATACAATGGTCACGCTGATCTGTTCTTTTTTTTTAATACTATAACTATCTGTCTACTACTGAAAGGAAATTTGCATACTTTTCTTGTCTGGTCTCCACCAACACAGAGCAACTGTGATTTCCAATGACTCCATTAAGATAATTCATTGGTGAGAAGGAGTTGTTACTTACACATACAAAACTATATCCACAAGATGAGTGCATAGTCTGCTTCATAGTAATGGGACACATCATCTTCAGTTAGCCTCTCCAAATGACCTATCTAGAAGTCAAGCTTATAGGAGGTTCTGCTCTGGTAAGCAAAGGAACATACTAGCCACAGTGAACAGCTGTTAGCCGTGTTGCACAACTCCCTCTCCCAATATCTCAGCGCCTTGTAGAGCACGAAGTACAGCTGTTGAAGCCAGAAAAATGTTCATACCAGTTTACAATCTGGGATTACCAATGTGCACACCGACATGGTTCACCTGCATATCATTATTCAATTGGGACTGGCACAGTTGGCACAGCAGATGGAGTCTCATGTCAATCTGCTCAAAGCATACATGCAAATCGAGCAATCTTCTTCTACCTGATTCCAGCAAGTAATTAACTGGAGCTCCTCAAAAATATCTTGGGGCTTTTCTGCTTGGAGTGTAATGGCAATATTTGCCTCATTAGCTGAAGTAATATCTTAAATTCCAAGGACACATTCATCAGTGAATTTCTCCTATTGACAGTAGTTAATATTATGTTGAGCAAAAACATACCATGCATTCAGTATTATCTTCCACATACACATATCCATTACAGTAATTCTAGGATATTGTGTTTCATAAATATTTCCATAGAAAACACAAAGCTAGGTCAGAATTGTAGTGAGATACCTTTAATGGTTATTGCTATGATCCATTCACACTAAACTTGGCTATAATTAAAAGTTAATTACTTCTGTACTGCAGGTGTTTTATTTGCCTGTAGTAATCTTTTAGCTGGTGTGGTAAAAGCCAGTTATTCGTGTAATTTATATCCCCAGTGCCTTCAAATCTGTATTTCAAATGCAATTCATATTCATGGATTAGATCCCCTCACCACTAGTAATGCTAACCCTCCTGGGTGGAATTGGAATGATTCCTATTCACTCCTGCTGGGACCAGATGACATTACAGTATTCATGTTGCAGTTGTCCTGTCTGATGCCAGTTGGAAAGAGCAGTTTTATCTTTCATGACAAATGTTGCATATATATCCACCCAGGAAGTGAACATTTAGATTAATGTGCTGTTAGAATGTGATGCATTGTAGTTTCATATCACAGGAGCAATAACAAAAATTGATTTTTTGCTTCTATATTGACACATGGCACTTTTACATAAATCAGAATACCGTGGTCCCTTGTTTTCATTGACACAGTGTGTTAGGTGATTAGATTGACTGTCTGATTTTCTTTCAGATATTAAATTAAGCCCAGATCCACTAACAAAAATCTAGATAAGTATGGCATGTAACCATTTGGGAATTGTAACCTGGCTAAATTTAATTGGATCCATCCCCCTCTAATTGGCTTAATTGCTATTGTGACTCCAAAAGACTTAGAATTTTACTGTCTTGTTAAACATAGGCCATGTAATGTGAATCAGTCTAACTACTGCATAACAACTTTACGCTTAGTTGAACATTATCACCGTGGTATTAAGTGAATGTTAAAATTACCACTAGGTGAATTATCTCCCATTTAATACATATGAACATATTGTTTACATTCCTGTACATATATGATCTATTCCTGAGAAAATCTGGAATATATCCATTGTCCTTATTTGTTAAGATCATTATAAAGAACCCTTTTCATATATTTGCCACTTTTTTTCTGAATAACATATCTACCCAAAGTTTATGCATATAATTTAAATCTATTTGACAAAATATAATTAACTTTCTTTTTATATAGTAGTCAAAGAACACTAGTAAGACTAGAGACTAAAATATCCCACAAATCCAAAAGCAGAACCCTACTGTGAATTGTTGACTCTTGTTCCTGACTGCAGCTAGTCAAACTGGCACCCTGGTCACCTGATGGCAGGGAAATAGAGCTGTTAGGCTATGGTCATAGAACCTAATTATGGGTCCTTGGCAATTGGGAAGGAATAAGGTCAAGAAGCATAGTGGGGGAAAGTAGGGCAAAGATTGAGGCCACAAGTATCAGGGAGAATGAGAGTTCAGGCTCAGCTGAGGGAGGAAGGAGGGAATACCTGGTTTCCTGACCCATGGGAAATCAATGCAGCAAAAGTAAATTTCACATGTCTTGTGACCACGTTTGAATATATTAATGTTGCATCCCATCTTTCCATTTAAAATAGTGCTATGAGTGTCTATGTGTATATTTATGTGTTGGAACATGTATGGCTTCAATTCGGTGTGCTTTCGGCACAGGGAACATAAAATCGGGCTGATGCCCAGCCAACAGTTTTTCCACCTATCCTCAAACTGCCACCAAACTTGATGAAAGCTTAATAACACTAATATTTCCATGACCTAAGTATAATACAGTTGGTGTGAGCAAGTGTGGACAGCCTTCTAAAGGTCGAAGAAAGAAGAAGGGGCTACTATCAGTGTGAGCAATGGGGAATGCCTTCAGAAGTTAACACCTACCCTTCCTTCCTCTTTGCATGGAAGTTAAAACTCACATCCCTCCACCACAAGGTGGCCAAACCTTCCCCACCTCCTCCACAGAACTTTGCCTTATGTTTTTAATCACACCGCTCATTCATATGATGATGGAGTGGTTGGAGAGGGAGAGACAAAAGTGAGTATTGCAGATGCTGGAGATTAGAGTCAAGTGTGAAGTGCTGGAAAAGAACAGCAAGTCAAGCAGTATCTGACAAGCAGGAAAATCGATGTTTCAGGCAAAAATCCTTCATCAGGAATAGAGGGATGAGTCTGGATAATATAAAGTTGATTAACATGAAAGCTTTAGTCTATGATAGATCTATCAAATTGTAAATGAATTTGACAGTCTAATAACTGCCTGCATGAAGTTTCTCCTGACTTCTGTTTTAATATTCTTGTATTTATAGTTACTCATTCTTTATTCAACATCTACCAGAAAATGTCTGGCTCATATCTTTCCTTTCATAATATTGAATAATACCATGAGCTTCTTACAATATCTGAGGATGAATTTGTAACCTTAAAGTGTGAGAGTACAAACACAATGAAGGCTAGCACAAATCACAGTAAAGAATTGTGCTTAACTTAGGAATCCAAAAATGAACACTAGGCCCTGATATTTATAAGAGACAACGGAGTGAATGTGAGATTGCAGTCATGAGCAAAGTTAAAAATGTGATTAACCAAAAAGCATTCTGAACTGAGCAGCAAGATCAAATTTAAATTTTATTCTACATTTCCCAGCTGAATGCCAGCCAGCCAGACAATTTCTGTCTTTTGAACAGGATGGTCTGCCCTGGAGTGGAAGATCATGGTTTGGGAGCAGAAAGAAGAGAGGAATGCAGAGATCATTGTGGTGTGTACATGTGTGTGCGCATGTTGGTGGGAGCAGTTGACTTTGGATGCTAGATGTGGACCAGTAGTTTGAGAGTCCTCTATAGTGACATCATCCAGTGTGGGAATCAAACTGAATTTGTTCTCATCTGCATTGCAATCCAGTCATCAAGCCAACTGAACTAACTGATCACCTAGCAACTACCAAATAGAAAACAATATATTTCTCTTCATAGCTTCTGGAAGTTGTGTTGATTAGCAGATAGGGGTAGAGATGTGCTGCTCACACAGATTTGTTTGGTGAGGAGAAGGAAAGCATTCCTCCTTTTCATAGCTTACAAGCAATACTGGAAAACGCCTTTCACAAAACAGGCTGCTTGGATGGATATGCTATCCACCACATTCCAGCCCCAGTTAACTCCAAAAAAGAAAGTGTTCACAATGTGTATGTTCAGGTTTTAGACTTATCTACATTTACCCTTCTACGCCAACCCTCTCTTACCCACCTATGTTAACACTGCACCCTTATTCTGTCAAAGCCATAAATGAACACTTAGTCTTTACTTACTTGATATTGAGTGTACTGAGCAATCCTTGGAAATATACTTCTGTGTTACAGACGGCAATTAATTGATTGTTTTTGGTGATATAAACCACATGGCTGAAGCTGGAGTAGTGTCTCCATATTTTAGCTGAATTCCTAAATGGGAAAACTGTCCTATAATTTATTGGTTGCCATCCTCTATTATTACTACTAGAAGATTGTAAATGTTTGACAAATTGCTCTGAAAGTGGTCAGTTAATTTGATATTTTGGTATCTTAATTGAAGCTATTGATTGTATGTCAGACCTCTGAGAACATAACTTTTGTGCTGTAGGATCTTAGAGGACATAGACTTTCAAAGGAATCAGTTTGTTTAACACTGTATTACATTGATAGTCATCTTTCTTCATATCTTAAATTGTTCACTTTTGACACCACTTAAAAATTTTACTAAAAATCAGACATGCTTTCTGCTCAGTTATCTGAATAGCATATTACAAATCTGTTGTTCTGCCTTGAATATATTCTTGGATCAGCCAATATAGTTCAATGACCCCATCGTAAAGTCTTGCTGCATCATTTAAGTGTGGTTTATGTATTAATCTGTACTAAACAGGAGGCAAATATGGAAATATAGGACAGAGAAAAAGGAATGAACTTACATTTACATAGCACCTTTCTTATCATCAACACAAACCAAATAGTCTCATAGCCAGTGAATTGCTTTGAAGTGTAGTCACTATTGGTTTCTTAGCAAATAAGGCAGCAGGTTTTTCCACAATGTTCCACAGGTCGCAATACATAAATGTATTCTCATGCATCAGGGCATTTGGTTATGGCAATACCAACAAATGCATTGTCTCAACCAAAGCAACACTTAATCAAAATACAAATTGACATGAACGGGAGAATTTTACAGTACACACATGACCAGCTAATAAAACATCACATATTCAGGACATGCACTATAACCACTGTCATGCTTAGTTGAAGTTAATTTATTTTTAATGCATCTTACATTTCACCATTCTTTCAATCTAGCTGGAAGTCTCAATATCATGCAGTAAATCAAAATCAATCTGTGCAATTCTCTATCAAAGTGAAAGTAAATAGCAGTTCCACAAATGTAAGTGCATCAAAGAAAGTAACAGTTCACAATTGTAAAATTCACAAAAGATGTGGAAAACAATACGTTCATGTGTTTTGCTTCCTGGCTGCAGTGACTGATCTGCTGTCCAAGAGTGTGTTGCTGAAAAAACACAGCAGGTCAGGCAGCATCTGAGGAGCAGGAGGATCGACGCTTTGGGCCAGAGCCCTTCATCAGGAATGAATCTCTTTCCTGATGTAAAGCTCTGGCCCAAAACGCCGATTCTCCTGCTCCTCAGATGCTGCCTGACCTGCCGTGCTTTTCCAGCAACATACTCTCGACTTTGAACTCCAGCATCTGCAGACCCCACTTTCTCCTCCTGATCGGCTGTCCAACACTAACCTTCTATACCATAAGATCGTCATGGATCAGACTTCCTCTTAGTAGAATTTATTCACAATGAAACATTATATGTTTTCTCAGTTACTTCCAGAAGCTATAAAGAAAAATGTATTGTTTTCTGTTGGTAGTTGCTAGGAGGTCAGTTAGTTCATTTGGCTGAATGACTTGATTGCAATGCAGATGCGAACAAATTGAGTTTGATTTCCACTCTGGATGACATCACTATGGAGGACTCTCAACCTCTCCTCCCACCTGAGGTATTACGACCCTCAGGTTAAATCACCACCACCAATTGTTTCTCTGTTTCTTGTGACAGAGAGGTTTTTCTATTTCTACACAACATGTGATCATAAATTGTCGATAATTATCTCTGTCCTGCATCATTGAGAAGCCAACACATTATTTATACTTATACTGCTGAGGAATGTGTAATTGTGAGTATGGTATTTCAGTTAAATGAGTAGCATATTACAAATCTGTTGTCCTGCCTTGAATATATTCTTGGATCAACCAATATAGTTCAATTCCAGCCATTCTACAAAACCTGAACTTTGATGCACTGCTCAGTGTTGTGCTAAGGTAACTCATGTTGAAGTAAATCCATTTCACAAGATGTTTTTTACTCTGAACTACTCCACTCTCTTTCCAAATGCAAGACATATGACAATGGTTATTATACCCATGCATTTGACAGCGGTGATGACAGTTTCACGTACTGTATCTTCACTTAGTTTGACCTGACGTAAAAGTCACCATAGTCTTACCAGACCATACTTCTCTTACTAAAGAGAGAAAACCACTGGTGGCTGAACCTGAAGGTCACCACATCTCAGTTAAATCGGTGGGGGGGGAGGTTGCAATGGAGAACCCTTCATATTCACCTGAGCCATTGTGGGAGTTGAACCCATGCTGTTGGCATCAATCTGCATTCTAAATCAATCTTCCAACCAAACTATGCCTAACCAAACCCTTTCTGCATTAAAACATTTATGGATTATTGTTGAATAATTGAAACAAGCTTTTCTTAGTGGTGTTTGGAATGTTAATTGTCTTTTATCATAACTTTTACCAATGTTCATTAATGTGGTCAGAATGGGGATCTTCAGCACATTGTTAAATCTAAACTGGAAATTTGCTGAAAACTTTTAGCTTAATTTTTGACACCATCTACATCTCAACAATTCTATTAAAATGCTCAAAGTCAAGAATATCCTTTTTTAGAGTGCCATTCCAAAGAATAGGTCTACTTTTGGAAATATCTGTTTTACACAATGACTTTTTTTTGTTTTACAGTGGAAAATATTTCTGAATAATAATTGCAATGGAACTAAAAGTATGTGTGCACTACCACTCAAAGATTTTTATGCAAGACCTACATGTTTGCTGATAGGTTCTACTGTGACAATTAGCTTGCACTGTCAAATGCTACTTTGCAAAGTTAACTTCATTTGTCAAGGTTAACAACTCCAAAGAGACATTTAAAACATGAACTGCATTATAGGTTCTCAATCATTTATTTCTACATCTCTGGTGATTTAATTGTCTCGACTAGTTTTACAGCTTTGACCTCTTTACTGTCAGAGTCAAACATTTAAAATCTTAGTTTGAAAATGTTTAGGAGAGATTGATGTGAACTGCATTTCTTATAAACATCTTTACCATGATTCCAACTTGAAATTGTACTAAATGTTCCATCCCAGAAAACAATTTGGTGAAGTAGTCAATTTTTATTCAGTTTAATTATATTTAATTACATGGTTACATTTGACAGCCACACATTATCACCTAACTTATCAACTTCACAGTATCAGTGAGTTAATGTCAACTATCCGCATATAATTAAATACAATTAACACTGGATATCATGGATTATATTTTCTAATTTTTTTCTAAGTGCCTTATTGAGATTCAGAAGCATTCTAGATGGTATGATATCAGGTTCCACCTTCACATTATGTCCCCCAGTGTATCAGTATTCTTTAGCCTCATTTTTCTCTTGCATCCATTCTTGCTTTGAATCTGAGTTAAGCAAGCTTATCTCAAAGCATTATTTGGTAAGTCTCTTATATATTCTTCTTTAAGAGCAATTAACAACCCTGTTACATCCTGCTTTCTCATTTCAGCAACCATCGAGAGATTATTGGAAACTAACATCACCAGTACCTTTTTAATTTGGTTTGCTCTCCCCAACAGTGTACCTGAACTAAATTCAAAAATCAACAGGCACTGCTTCTTTCCTCTCACATTTCCCTTTGGAATGGCTGGGTGCTCACAATGCCTCTGCCTGTGATGACTTTATTTTAAATAATCATATTGACATGCTGCATTTAACTGAATGTGGCAAATGAATGATGACCTCTTTGTTCATTATTAACAGCCTTCTGGCTAGATTAGCTTTCTGATCATTTGTCCCACTTGAAAATGCATTGTAATTTTGTGGCTTTTATCATCATAATTTCTCTACCTACCTCTTCTTTACAGCATGAAAAGATAAAAGGAGATTTAGTAATGTTCACAAGGATTAGATTTTGAAAGGGTGGTAGGGAGACCTATTTCCTTTGAATTGGCAACAAAGCTGTAAAGACTTCATAAAGTGACAATATAGATATAGATAAGCTATGAATTTAATTTTAAAAGATGAGACAATTTACATACATTGTTTGAGAGGTATTCAAAGCAAATTTAATTGTAAGCATTAAAAGAGAATTGGATATCCTCATGACCAGGTTGGAATAATGCACTGGAAATCAAGCTTCACTATTCCACAGGGAGGTCATCACAAATGAGAAATATGGCCAGTTTGAGCCCCAGGATGGTTAATGCCCGACTATGACCACTGTCTAAGATAAAATATACCCACAACGTGTTTCAGAAATGAACAAGGAAACAGAACAAATTCATCCTCTACCATGTGGCGTCCCCTTTAAATCCAAAAACACACACATTCACGTTCAAGATAGATGAAATATTCTATTTTCCATGAATGTTGTGCATGGAAAATAAAGGCAAAAAGGCATAAGTTATGTGGATCAGAATTCAAACTAGAGAGGGGAAATGAGGTGCCATTATCATAGTTCCTTTTCATTTTATGCTGTTGTCATTATATTGTTCTTGACTGTGATGATCCTCAATTTGGTAAATGGTCAGTTGAACCTACACCTGGCTTGAGTAAGAAGTTTATTGTGGCAGTCTTTGAGTGTTAGTTTTTTTTTCACTCAGAGAAAGATTATCTGGCTAGCTGGCAGGCTTTTGTCAGTCCAAATCCCAAATGCTCTCTCTCATCACAGTTCTGTGAGAAACTATCACTTGTAACCAATCCACAAGCTGCAGGGCAGTTACTTTTTTTCTAAAGAAACCTGGTGCCGGCATGTATTAATCAAGTATCAAATACACTTTCACTGAAAGAACACCACACAGTTCCACTTAGATATATCTTGCCAGTGTCACTGGGTCAAATCCTGAAACCCACTCCTTAATGGCATTGTGGATCTAAATACAACAAATGAACTGCAACAATTCAAGAAGGCAACTCACCACCACCTTTGAAGGGCAACAAGGGATGGGCAATAATTACCCATTCAGCCAGCCATGCCTACTCCCACAAATGAATTTTTAAAAGTTCCTTTTAGTTGGAAAACAAAAAATAATAATTCAAATTTGCAGTATCTAAATTTTATTTCCACGTTATGTATCTGTAGTCCTTATAAAGTTAAAAAGGATCATTTGCCATTGTATTGGGGCTGGTAATAGTGTTATATTATAATGTCTAAATTGCTTTGATTGTTGGCTGTAAAAGAAACAGCCCTTTTCATCCTGGCCTGCTAACACTCCTATTGTGCATTTACCTTGGGGATCTTTCCTTTCTCACCTCTTTATTGCATCTACTAACTTTCGTGAACAACGTAAATGCTGACAAAATAGAGACATACAACCTGATTAAAAACTTTAGCTGACCGACTGCTTCCTGAAATCAGACTGACCACTTGTATGTACCCTGACCCACCTGCCGAAGCTAGACGTGACCATATCTGGATAAAGTCTGAGAGTCCAGCTTCCGCTGTAACATCTCATTAAATATTTCCCACGAGTCCCTAACCCACCCACAGCCTGAGTTGAACATTCACTTTATTGATGCATTGGCTGAGTGTGGAAAACTGTCCTTGATAGATTTCAGAGCAGTAATTATGAAGCCATCCGTTTTGGACCGAAATGAGAGAAAACAGTAGAGCCAAAGAACTTAAGGTATGTACACAGATCTCAATAATACACTGATCATGCTCCAAGAAAGGAAAAATAAACCTGTGAACTGCTTGTCATTATATCTAGAGGGCTGCAATGTAATGGAGTAGTTTTTCTGCAAGAATCCAAAGGCCTACACCACGTAAAATGAATTGTGTCGCGAGTGTGGTGCTGGAAAAAGCACAGCAGGTCAGGTAACATCCAAGGAGCATCTGCAGTCCTCACTTTCTCCCATAAAGTGAATCGAGGACAGGTGTGGGCACCACATTTTGGAATACATTGAATTCAGAAGGAATGCAGTCTGCATTCACCAGAATGTTATCAGAAAGGGTAAGTTCGAAGGAAAGATTACATAATTCCATTTGCTCTTCAAATGCTGGATACAGAGTGAATGGAATTTTCTTTTCAGCATTTCAAATCAATCAATAGGGCAGTTAAAGTAAATTTTCTCCACTGATGGAAGAGTCTAGAATAAGAGGATAAAACTATTTTTCGATGTTTGCTTAACTGAGGACTGATGGACTAAATGTAAGCTCTGTTTATTTGAACGTGTATTACAGAATTACTCAACAGACTGTTTCACGTAAAGTTTCCACATCAAATGTTACAGGAAAACAAGGCCACAAGTTCTTCATCACACTACAGCCCCAAACTGGGCGGGGTGATAGCGACTGTTACTTGTTCTACATCCTGGTTACTTGTTTATTAGCATATTCACTCTTAAAGTGATATCATCACAATAAACCTGAGAGAGACAGTTCAGGAGAAAAGTTAGGAAACATTCCCTAACATCAATAATAAAAGAAAGTGTGGAATCCTGCCAAAAGGAGTTTATACGAGCACAATTAACAATGTTAGATCTGAGATTAATACATTTTTTTTCATACCCCAAGATTTTAAGGGATAGGAAGCCAAGGCAAGTGGATGGAGTTAGGGTACAGATCAGCAATGATCGGTCTAACTGTGGGTTGAGGGTAATGGCCTATTCTCATGTATCTATGAAATTATAAGTTCTTGAGAAAGTAGTGCACAGGCTCCATTTCTGGTGGAGAACAACAGGGCTGGATTTCACACAGAGTTATATAGACGTAGGAACAAGTGAAGTGAGAGAATATGAAAAGAGAGGTAGGTTAAGAAATAGTATGAAAATGCCAAGAGTTCTACTCGTAGAGAATGGAATAAGGACTTTCCTGTTTAAAGATGGATTGAAACACTTTTAATAAAAATGATTAGTTGGTGTTCTCAAACAAGACAAGAAATACTTTTTCTTCATGTAGGGACAAAAAAGGGCACATTCCTGTGCTGCTTCATTTTCTAAAATCACTGTCCTATTTGTTGAATGTTATTAGTTGATTGCTTATTTAAAACAGATAATCTAATATAAATGACACAATGGATATGAACGCATGAAATTTGTGGATCTCATTAGTGTGAAATAAATTCAAAGAACATGCAGCCTCTGCTACATGCTCCTGATTTAGTTTTCATTGAAAAGAGTCTGCTGATTTGCTGTGAGCTCATTCCACCAACTTCATTCCTATGGATGTCATACAGAAGAATTATTATGTAATTAAAATGATATAAAGAATGAAGAAATTACTATGGCAGGAACATATAGTGTAAGTGGGTCAATCAATAAATTAGTCCTATTTAAAGAAACTGATGTGATATGCATCCTGTAACAAAATTCGACTAAAGCTCTTAATTAAAAAATACCAGGAATCACAAAACAATAGCATTCTGTTTTCTCTCTACAAAGCTCAGGAATTGTCAATTGTGGAACGATGTCAGAGGCCTCCAAATCGAATGTCAGATATTCCTGAAGATAAAACAACTAAAGCAATGAAGGATAAATTCAACTCCATGGAGACCTTGGGTTCTGACAGCAAACGTGTTTCCAAGGTTTCTGCTAAAATTAATGACTTGTGCATCATTCAGGATGCAATTATCAAGCTCCCGTTGTTGAACACCTGATTACACCTTTGGCTGCTTAGTCTGTCCGTTTTCAATGTCTGACAAAGATGTGCGTTCGATAGTTTAAATCTTGTAACCTTAGCTCTCCTCGAAGCAGTAGTTAGATGCTGACATTATTTAATGACTTACTTACATAGGGACTGGGAATTCAATTTGCTTCTCACAGATGCTTATTGTTTAGGCCTTGTGAAGCTCATATTTAGCATGTTTGTATCTGTAATTGCGAACAGAAACCATTAATGCAGTGACCTGATGACGTGAATCTGTAAAGGGCATTGTTTAATACAATAATTTGATAGGGATTTTGTTTTGCATGCTCTTTGTCATAATGTGCAAACTATCTTATCAAAGTATCAAATTACATACACAGGGATTGTCCATTTAGAGTCATAGTCATTGAGATGTACAGCACAGAAACAGACCCTTCAGTTCAAACTCGTCCATGCTGACCAGGTATCCCAACCCAATCTAGTCCCATTTCCCAGCACTTGGCCCATATCCGTCTAAACCCTTCCTATTCATATACCCATCCAAATGCCTTTTAAATGTTGTAATTATACCAACCTCCACTACTTCCTCTGGAAGTTCATTCCATACATGCTCCACTCTCTGTGTGAAAATTTTGTCCTTTAGGTCCCTTTTATATCTTTTCCCTAAACCTATGCCCTCTAATTCTGGACTTCCCCATCCCAGGGAAAAAAAAAACTTTGTCTATTTATCTTATCAATGCCCCTCATGATTTTATAAAACTCTATGAGGTCACCCCTCAGCCTTCGACGTTCCAGGGAAAACAGCCCCAGTCTATTCAGCCTTTCCCTATAGCTCAAATCCTCCAATCCTGGCAACATCTTTGTAAATCTTTTCTGAACTCTTTCAAGTTTCACAACATCCTTCCAATAGGAAAGAGACCAGAACTGTATGCAATATTCCAAACGTGGCCTAACCAATGTCCTGTACAGTCGCAACATGACCTCCAAACTCTGATACTCAATGCTCTAACCAACAAAGGAAAGCATACCAAAAAACCTTTTTCCTGATCTTACCTATCTGTGACTCTACCTTCAAGGAGCTATGAATTTGCACTCCGAGGTCTCGTTGGCACAGGGAACATAAAATCGGGCTGATGCCCAGCCAACAGTTTTTCCACCTATCCTCAAACTGCCGCCAAACTTGATGACAGCTCAATCACACTAATATTTCCATGACCTAAGTATAATACAGTTGGTGTGAGCAAGTGTGGACAGCCTTCTAAAGGTCGAAGAAAGAAGAAGGGGCCACTATCAGTGTGAGCAATGGGGAATGCCTTCAGAAGTTAACACCTACCCTTCCTTCCTCTTTGCATGGAAGTTAAAACTCACATCCCTCCACCACAAGGTGGCCAAACCTTCCCCACCTCCTCCACAGAACTTTGTCCCGTTGTTCAGCAACACTTCCTAGGACCTAGCACCTTACCATTAGGTGTATAAATCTTGCTAAGATTTGCTTTCCCAAAATGCAGCACTTCACATTTATCTAAATTAAACCCCACCTGCCACTCCTCAGCCCAATGGCCCATCTGATCAAGATCCCATTGTAATCTGAGGCACCCTCTTTTGTTCTATCTTCGAGCTAGTTCTGTATCCAAATGGCTAGTTCTCCCTGTATTCCATGTGATTTAACCATGCTAACCAGTCTCTCATAGGGAACCTTGTCGAACCCCTTACTGAAGTCCATATGGATCATGTCTTCTCATGATGTATTTCCAAGTTGATATGAAACGCTTGCATTGATTCTGCAAAAAAAAATGCACTTAGCTTCTATTTAACTGAAGAACGTTGACTGAACTTTGGCTTTCCGAAGTAAAGGACAAAGGTAAATAAATTAGGACTTTGTAGGGCTGTGGGTAATAGAACATTTGTTTCCTTGCACCAAAATAAATGAATTCCATTAGCTTCCACTTTACCTACAACATTTCAAATTTGAGAAATAGTAGAGTCTGGGCTGCAGCTTCAAATTTAAAAATACTGTGGACAAATAACACAATTAAGATTACAATTGATGATTAAGGAAGAAACATTTAGGGTTGAATCTTATTGGGCTCTGATTGATGTGGCCTATCATCAGAAATCTGAGAGGATTGAGGTAGAAGTTCAGTGAGCATTCAACAAGTTACATTTTCTAATAGAATTCCAGCTTCCAAGAAGAGATTTGTGCTCGTGAGCAACAAAAGGCCTGTTCATGGGCCTTCTTGTGGAACTTGTTAGTTCTCTCATTGACATTAGCTTTGCCTCAAATAAACTCAACTCATAACAGTGTCTTCATCTTTTTGCCTCACTATATTAAAAAAAAATTTAGGACTGATATGGCACTGTGGTAGTACCCTTACCTCTGAACGTGGAGACCCAGGTTCAAGTCCCACCTGCTCCAGAGGTGTGTAATAACATCTGTGGACTGCTGATTGAAAATATAGGTTTAAAAAAAAACTTAGGGCTCTTGTGGCACAGTGGTACTGTCCCTATCGCTGAGCCACGAGGCCTGAGTTCATGCCACACCTGCACCAAAGGTGTACAACAACATCTCTGCACAGGTTTCGAAAGAAAGAAAATTAAATTCATCTCATGGGCCTTCTTGTGGAACAGTGGTAATGTTCCCACCCCTCAACAAAGAGGCCTGCTCCAGAGGTGAGTAATGACATCTCTGAACAGGTTGATTAAAAAAAAGGTAAATTTGCCTCATAAATATGCAGATTTCTATTCTACTACACACAGGATAGAATTAAACTTTGCGAATTCCCAATATGAAAGTCAGAGTGGGTACTAGCTGACGATTCCAGCTCAGTAATGGCTCCTCCTGATAGCCATCTTGGTCACCTGGCACCAACATCTCACATCATGTGCCATGGGCAGCGATCGCATACACACCCCGTGTCAGCAGCTACTGGCATTTGACTCATACCAACCTCTTCATACCATGATGACATACCTTCTCTCTATGTACAGTACACTACTGCACTTTTGGGCACACCAGCAACAAGCAAAGAAATTCTTATACCTTTCCAATAGATGTAGATGCCCAACTCATAGATTGAACCAGTTTCAGCACCTTAGGGCTACCTGTTTACTCTCTTAGCTTTTACTGACATGGCATGAATTTTGTTTCAGATCAGATGTTCTATAGAAAAGAAATTGTGCCAAGAAGTGAATGTAAGTCGAGGTTACAAACAAATGCCACTCCACCACCCAATGGAGGGCATCAAGGCGCATGTTTGGAGACAAAAAAAAATCTGCAGATATTGAAATCCAAAGTGGACAGGCAGGAGGACAGAAGAGGCAGAAGCCAGGCAGCATCAGGAGGTGGGGAAGTCGACGTTTTGGGTGCAACCCTTCTTCAGAACTGGGGGGGCGGGGATGGGGGTAGATGTAGGAGGAGCTGCAGATAAAGGGGGTGGCGACCGCAGGATGGTGAAGTGGGGATAGGAGAAGACAGGCAGAGGGTACGACTTGATTGGTAAATGGGAGGAATGAATCCGGTTGGTGGCAAAGAGGAGTGGAAGAGAGGGGGAGGTGCTGGGAACGGAGTAGGGGGATGGGAAAGGAAATTGGAAAACTCAATTTTGAGTCCTCCGGTCTGATAAACTGTTTAGTCCTTCCAGGTGAGACAAACGTTCACCTGCCTCTCTTCCAACCTAGTTTACCGCATCAGGTGCTCCCAATGTGGTCTTTACATTGGGGAGACCGAATGTAAACTCAGGGAATGGTTCACTGAGCATTGAAGCCGGGTCTGCAGGGGCTAACTGGACCTCCCAGTCACTGGCCATTTCAATTCCCCTTCCCACTCCCTTTCTGACATGGCCATCCTTGGCCTCCTGTATTGTTACAAGGACCAATATTGCAATTTGGAGGAACAATGCCTCATCTTTCGCCTGGGCAGCCTACAGCCCGGAGGATTCAACATTGAGTTCTCCATTTTCAAATAACCTCCCTTCCCATCCCCAAAATCCCTTCCCAGTCCTGAAGAAGGGTTATACCCACAACGTCAACTTCTCCACCTCCTGATGCTGCCTGAATTGCTGTGTTCTTCCAGCCTCCTGCCTGTCTATCATGGAGCATGTTGGCAGACTCAGGATAGACAGGTAATAGCCAATGAGCATAATTTGAGTGCAAGCAAGAGTACTGAATGTGCTGGGAAAGCAGTCAAAAAGTGTGGTGCTGGAAAAGCACAACAGATCAGGCAGCATCCAAGGAGGAGGAGAATTGATATTTCGGGCATAAGCCCTTCATCAGGAATGTGGGAAGCAGCCTTGCAGAAGAAAGGTGAAGATCTAGAAAGTATTTAAAAATCTAGGTATCCCACTCAATCTGCAAGATTGCAACTGAGGAGAACATTCATGCACAAAAGCCAGTAACACAGACCTCATCAGAACTGTGAGGGTGAGGCCATTAGCATGCATGTAGCAGGGAGCCTATATTCACACATCAGAAGAACCCACCCCGATGGCAGGATTGAAGATCAGAGTAGTGCTGTGCCCCTTCAATGCGAGTGAAATAGGTGTTGATAGGCCTATACTTCAGAGGCATTAAAATGTGTTCCCTTCATGTTGGCATTACAAGGGCATTTTTAGAAAGACAATTGATCTCCTTTGATACCAATTTCCTTTTATCTTTGCATCCTGAAGCCTTTGTGGTGTCTGCAATGGAATACAAAGCATCTCTTCGCTTGCTATATGTCCACTTAGCTCAACAAAGAAGCAGAGTGTAATAAATGGACATATCTTTACATAGGCAAGAATGTACGCAGGCAGATACTAAAGAATACTTTGAAATTTGAAAATGGGAAAAAGACTTACCTACCTATCTCTGACTGGAATTCGGGTTTGATTAGGAAAGAATCAGAAACCTGGTGAACCTAAGAACTTCCCCTGTGCTTTCTATTTATACGAACACAAGAACATCAGAAATACGAGCAGGAGTAGACAATTCAGCTACTTGAGCCTGTTCCACCATTTAATACAATAATGGTTCATCTCTCTTGACTTCAATTCCACTTTCCTTCCCAGTCTCCATAAGCCAAACAACCCGTTACTAGTTAAAAATCTGTCTACCTCCTCCTTAAATTTATTCAATGTCCCAACATCCACCACAATCTGACGTGGTAAATTCCACAGACTTATGACCCTTTGAGAGAAGTAATTTCTCCTTGTATCTGTTTTAACTCTGATACACCATGTCCTAAAGCTATGTCCTCTCATACTAGATTATCCCACAAGAGGAATCTCCTGCCTGCATTTACTTTCTTAATCCCATTAACACCCTAAGCCTAACCCTAACTTTCCTTTCATTCTTCTAAAGTTTGGGAGAAGATTTGTAGCTCGGGTGCTTGTTGTTGTGGTTCTGTTCGCCGAGCTGGGAATTTGTGTTGCAGACGTTTCGTCCCCTGTCTAGGTGACATCCTCAGTGCTTGGGAGCCTCCTGTGAAGCACTTCTGTGATGTTTTCTCCAGCATATAGTGGTTTGTCTCTGCCGCTTCCAGTTGTCAGTTCCAGCTCTCCGCTGCAGTGGTCGGTATATTGGGTCCAGGTCGATGTACTTATTGATTGAATCTGTGGATGAACGTTCAGATTCAATCAATAAGCACATCGACCTAGACCCAATATACCGACCACTGCAATGGACAGCTGGAACTGACAACCGGAAGCGGCAGATTCAAACCACTATAAATGCCGGTGGAAAGATCACAGAAGCACTTCACAAATTCCCAGCTCAGCGAACAAGACCACAACATTCTTCTAAAGTCTAGACAGGGCCTAAATTGCTAAAATTCTCTTCATGAGACAAATCCCACATCTATGGAATCAATCTAGTGAACCACACCTGAATTGTCTCCAATGCACATATATCCCTACTCATGTTAGGAGATAAAAATTGTGTGCAATAGTCCCTGTACAGTGATAGCAACATTGCTTTACTTTTAAACCTTATTCCTGATAACATTCAGATCCCTCTGCATTCTTCATTGAGATAGTAAGCTACCTTTCTATTCTTCCAACCAAAATGGGTTATCTCACACTTATCCACATTAAACTCCATTTACCAAATTCTGGCCCGTTCACCTAACCTATCCATATCCATTTGTAAATTTATTTCTTTATCACAACCTACTTTTGTGTCATTTGCAAATGTGGCCATAGTACCTTCAATCCCTGCATCAAAGGCATTAAATATAGATTGTAAATAGTTTGAGCTCGAGGTCCAAACTTTGTGACACCCTACGAGTTATATCTCACCAACTAGAACAGGACTCATTTATCCGACTCTATGCTTTCTGTTGTACTGTGCCCCACTATGGAATTACTGTTTGGGGATCCATAGATTACTCCGACCAGGGACTTCTTTCCCTTACTATTTCTTATTTCTACTCAGACTGATTCCACGTCTTGATCTCCAGTGTCTATACTGTTTCTCTCTAAAGCATTGATCTCCTCATTTGCTAACAAATGTGAAAATTTCAGGGGCTCAACGTTATGGGTTGGGTGAACATTGTTGAGGGGAGTGTGGACATTGCAAGGAAGATGAACATTACCAGATTGAACATTGTTGGGACAGAAGTGACCACTGCAGGGGGGATGTTGGTGGATGAACCTTTCCCAAATAGGGTGTTTTGGCCCTCTAGTTTATTTGGTTTGAGCTGTGTTCCTCAGCAGGAGCTAGACACCTGCAAGGAGAAGCTCTCAGCAAATCAGTGTAAAGACCAAGAAAAGACTAACTCTTCATTATTCCAGCCTTGTCATGGTTCTGACAAAAGGAATCATGCAGTGTCCAGGAAGTGTAAAACCAGAAGTTGGACGCTTAGACTTGTTACTTAAAGAATGTGTCCGTGTGTCTGAACTTCCTTCGGGTCTCAGGGGCATTTCAGCAAATTCAAATTGAGTCATTCACTGATCCTCAATTCATATGATTTAGGCCAATGTATTTCTTCAGTATTTGTTTATTTCTTTACGATAATATGATGACACACTTCCTTATATTTGTGTTTCTCCAGAAAAGAAATAACTTAAGACCCTTTTGGACCAGTTCAGCTATCTTAATGGATGAAAACCACCTATTATAATGATTGATGTGTTCCTATGGAAACTATCAAACATGGTCCGCAAATGATTGATTCTTCAAGGCAAATAAGCTACAAAGCTAAGGTTTGCAAAGCAGTTATAATCGGATAAATTGAAAGTGAAAATCAGTGTCACAATATGTTTGCATAACTATGAAAAATAATTAGCTGGCTGCGAGCTATTCTTTGGAGAAGATTGAACCATGTTTTATTTTCTGACCATTCTTCTACTGCTTTCCGCATGTTCTGTAGCTTTACTTTACTGCAAGAACAACATAAAACCCGCAAAACTATGCACAGACATCAATTAACAAGGTTACGACTTCAAAATCAACTGTTCAAATGATAAAACAGGTATGCACTAAAGAGGTAAGATGATTTTAACAAATATAATTTTTGTGTATGCTAAAGTTCGTAATGTAACAACGGAGAGAATGTATATCAGTTTTGCAACGATGACTTCTCAATTTAAAAGAAATAGTGGTAATCAGTTCTAATCTGGAAATGTGGAGAATGCAAATGTGGTGGAAAGGTTTCTGGTTTCGTTAAAAAAGTAGACTGATGATACAACTACTTGCTTATCTCCAACCTGTCCCAATTTTACCAGTGTCTGGGGAGTCATTGGGTGGCCATGCTGTAGCAGACAGCAATGGTAACCTTTAAATAATCCCTCAACTAGAAGCAAGCTTGCCGTGGATACTATATGAGCCTTAGATCACTGGCCCCAATGCAAATCATTATTCACACCATGTCACCAGTTTCTAATTTCTCTATTTTAACATGCGATCTTTAGACTGTTACTACTTCCACCAGCTTGAACCTTATATTCGGTATAGTGCTGTATTATTTACCTTGACACTTCCTTCAAAAACAAGAACTGTTCGTGTTACGCCAAAGTCACATTCCATGCTTTTCTCTCCTTCAGAAAGTTCATATTATGCCATGTTTGTTTCCATTGCCTGTTTTCCGAGCACCAGCGCTGCATATTCTTTTAAAATAAGTTTATCCCAAAGGCTTGCACGCCAGTATATGATTTGCCTTTTGTTTTCCACTGCTAATATTTCCAAAGATAATGGAGTTCAGAAATAATATTCTATGTGTAATTTGAACAGTGATGGAGTGTTTCAATTCTAAGAAGAATAAATCATGGTAGTGTTCACCAAAAGTTGCCGTTGTTCTCTGCTACAGGCATTGTCAGTTCGCTGTATCCTTGAATGCGTTAGAACTAAGCTGATTATTGTTACAAAGAACACCCCTAGTTATTTTCCATCTTACTCACTGCAAATGCAAAGGAATAGGGAGGACTGACATGTCAGATTACTGGGCTTTCCTTTTATCCCACTGTTAATTACTAGCTGACAAACACTCACTACTTAGATAGCTCAGAACAGAGAGAAAGACGGATAAAGTCTAGACTAGTCATACATTTCATTGGAGATTACTTGACATGTTAAGAAAGGATTTAAAGGTAAACACACATGCCAGCAGCACAACGATCTTTCCAATGGCTAATATCTGTAAGTTTGAAACATAGTGAAATGTTTCTATTTGGACAAAGGTTAAACTAATGTTGAGCTGATCAATAAATATCTCAATTTTCATTTTTCATTTGACCTTCACATTACAAGAAGCTTAATTAATACTCCTACTAGTGACTTTAATTAGTAATGAATGTAGAAGATGTGGTGAATACATTAAGGACTTGACAGCTCTTAGAATTTATTTGCTTTGTGTCCCTTAAAAGCAGTATCAAGCACTGAATTGTTGCAAGAGGAATTACTCATTGATACACTTCCTCCTAGTACTTACCAATAAAAGTTTGTCTTTGTGTCAAGAATCCAATAAATGACATGTTTACACCAGTTAATCCCATTACATGTTGGGAACTTGGAGGAGTTTCAGTTATTTACATCAGCAAAACATACTATTCAAATTCAGGCTCAATCACTTGTCATAGATAAAATTAGAGGTGTGTGTATGGAAAACATTTCATTTCTCAGGTTGCATTCTTATCTAATGATAGTCAAGAAAGAGTGACCAACCAGACTCCTAATCTGATTTGTTCCAAATTTCCTGCTAGGAAAGAACGCAACATGAACAAAAGTGTAGTGTATGCAAAGGAGAAGCAGACATCTTAGAATCATATGACAATAATTTGTTCTTTTTTATATAGTATCTCTGATAAAACATTTGTATATGCCTCTCAGGAGTGATATCAAATAAAGTTAACATGAAGTGACCAGGAATTGAGAGAACAAATAAGTTTTAAGGAACATTTTGAAGGAGATAATAGTAGAGAGGCAAAGACGATGTTCTAGAAATTGGATCTATGTGAGTAAAGGTATGGCTGACAATGATGGTGATTTGAAAAACTGGGATGTGCAAGAAATTAGATCTGAAGGAACACATTAATCATGCAGAAATGTAGGAATGTGGGGTACTGCATTATGCCATGCATTGTGCAGATACTGCTGCTCACTTTCTTTGACACTACTTTTGTGCATCTCTGGAAAATTGCACACACAAACTTAGAGACTGCTTCCTTTTCTCTTGGTTACCATTCTTCTTTGCCTCTGGCAGATCCAGTTCATTCTTATCCTCGAATAAGGCTTTCTCAGTATTTTCATTGCTGTAATACTTTATTTACCTTTATAGGTTCACAGGGACCTGGATACAGTTTTCTAGTGTAGTGTCTAAATCCTTCTCTTCTATTTGCTTCTCCCAGTCTTTTATCTGTTCTGTTTTTCTCTGTTCACCTGATGTTAGAGTAACATCATCATCCATTGCATGTTCCATTAAACTACAGAGATTATAGAGGTAAAACCAAATAGAAATTAATGACCATCATTGGTGCAACAATGAGTTGAAGTATATTTCACATTGAATATGTTAGAAACATTTTTAAAAATATATATTTGATAATATATAACAAGATATCGCCAGAGCAAAGTGTAAAAAGTATTATTCAGTTGTTACAAACTCAGAAGCATTTTTTCCCGTTTTTGTGCAATGAATGGAACTATATACCATCAATATCATCATCAACATTAAAAGCAAATGTTGCCTTTCTTAAGACATCTGAAAGTTCTTATCATTATGAAGATAATGAGGAAGCTGAACATGAGGAACAACAGAGAAAATGGAGAGGTTGGGGTTTGAAGTTGCCAGAGGGCAGATGGGAGTGTTAAAGAGAAGAGTTTTAAAGGCCCCCTTGTGGCACAGTGGTAGTGCCCATACACCTGTACTGAGAGGCCCAGAGTCAAGAGGTACCTGCTGCAGAGGTGTGCAATAACGTTTCAGAACAGATTGATTAGAAAAATTGGTTACATTTAGAAAAAAAAGGGAAGTGGCTGAGATTTCCAGACTTCAGGACTGTAGAAGTATAAAACAGTGAAGCAGAGCAAGAAAGCAGACCAATGTGTAAAAGACATACATTGGAAGATAAAACTGGGAAAAACCTGAATGAAATTGAAAGGAAAGGGACTAAGACAAGCAATGGTGTGAAAGTGGGAGAAACAATTGGTGTCATCTGTTCCTTAACACTCCCTGACCAATCTGTTTTTCCATTTTCTCCCAAAATCAAACATTTATGCTTGGGCATGGTGCAGGTTCCCGCCATCTTGCACACGGTTCTATTATGGACCTTAATGCCTAGTCTCACCAAATTCTTAAGTTTAGGTGAGGCATCATACTAAGAATAAACTCGTCCTTTACTGATGTCTGCAATGCATGATATCCTTACAAAAGTGATCATTGGAAATGTATTTCCATAATGTGAATCATAACACACTTTATTAACATTTGGACTCAGCCAACAACAGAATAGAGATTGAATGCCTCACCTTTGCAGTTCCTGCTGTGCTGAACATCATCAGACCATGCAACATAGATCTGACACAGTAATTTACATTACACTGACTAGTAGCTGCTAACTTTCTTTAAAACAGTGATAAACTATAATCAGAAGTATATTCACCTTCAGGATAGGATTTGAAATTAGAGAAATACAAAAAAAGTTCCAAAAAATCTAGCCTGACACAAGTGATTAACCAACTTCAATTATTTAATTTTAATTTAATTGTCAATTACTATTCTGTCTGTTTATTCACTGAACATTATCATGTATTTGCATCCAAATCAAACAGTAAAAGATTATGACTTTCACAATCAAATTGAAACCCAAATATTAATTAAATCTGTATATTTCTGCAATGCTGCTTTCCTTATTCTCTATTAAAATTTGTAGAGGAAACAAGGTTTGATTACAATGGCAACATAATAACATTCTTCAGAGGATGTATGGTGTGTTGAATTTCATTAGCAGGGAGATTGAGTTTAAGAGCTGCGAGGTTATGCCACAACTCTATAGTGTCCTGGTTAAACCACACTTGGAATGTTGTATTCAGTTCTGGTCACCTCATTATAGGAAACATGTAGAAGCTTTAGAGGGGGTGCAGAGGAGATTTACCAGGATGCTGCTTGGACTGGAGGGCATGTCTTAGGAAGAATGGTTGATGGAGCTAGGGTTTTTCTTATTGGAACAATGAAGGATGAGAAGCGACTTGATAGAGGAGTACAAGATGTTGAGAGCCATAGACAGAGTGGATAGCCAGAGACATTTTCCCACAGCAGAAATATCTATCACAGGACTGGGGAGAGAGTGGGGGGGAGGGGGGAATAACTTTAACGTAACTGGAGGAAGGTTTCTGGGAGATGTCAGAGGTAGATTTTTTATTCACAGAGTGGTGCATGTGTGGAATCCACTGCCAGCAATGCTAATAGAGTTAGATACATTAGGGAAATTTAAGCTACTCTTGGATAGGAACATGGAAGTTAGTAAAATGAAGGGTAAGTAGGTTAGTCTGACCTTAGAGTAGGATAGAAGGCTGGCACAACATCAAGGGCCAAAGGGCCTGGCTATGCTGTACTGTCCTGTATTCTACATATATAACATTCATATTTGCAAAAACTGCATTTCAAAGCACCATTTCTTTTAAAATTATATATATGATACCACAAATATTGGTCGTATTCACTTCAAAAGGTGAAACAGAGTATAATTTTGTACGGGCAGAATTTTATGCTCCACTGCAGTTGTGTTTGCCCTCTGTCCTCTCTTGTGACTATTGACTTACTTATAGCCTTTGCTGCTATTCTGGGGGTCATGAGCTGAGGTTAGTGATGAGTAAAAAACCTCTTTTGTCTTGTACTTTACACCAATACCAATACCTATGTGTTGAGATGCTGCTGTGGAGTATCTCGGTGGATTGTAGATGTTTGCACATACACTATCCCTGATGCTGCTTGCTTATTTTCTATTTAGACTCTTCAATTCATGTGAATTGCAACATTCCTTTATTTACATAATTACACAGAACGTTCTTTAAATACAGCTCTCTATGTGGTGTTTAGTACCTCACTTTTCACATGCTCATTCCAGACTAATGTCTTCTCTCCTTCTGATGTCAGAGTAATATGATAAATTGTATCATCATGATTTACATAAATCGTATTTACTACATTTCCTATTCACACTCATCTCTACTCGGTCTACACTATTCCTATAGTTTACTTTGACGGACTAATACAGTCTTGATTATCATTAACATCATTAGCAAAATTATTATTTTCATCACTGTCTTCACAATTATCACCATCTACCCTCCCCATCAAATCCGAATTCACAGGTTGAGAAGATCTGGAACTCTGACTAGATATCCCATTTTGATTCACTTAAGTTTAATACAAGGCTGATGGAGTTTTACCATGAATGGCATTGTTGTACCATTCTATACACAGTCTAATGTAGCATAGGTATGGATGTCTCACATCCTGTAATAATGATGCTCCGTTTCACCCCTTGAAGTGAATAAGACCAATCCCTCCTATCCCTCCTGAATGTGTCTTCAAGTATTCTGACAATATTGATTGTCAGGTCAGTTTTTCTGATGACCATGGTTTCTTGACCAGACTTTGTGCCCTGGCTTCAATATTTTGAAGAGTTTTCACTGTGCCTAGAATTGTACGGCATCTGTTGCTTTTTGTTATATCTTGTTTTGAAATTGTTTTACCTTCTCATGATCCTGAGAGGCCATGTTTGACTTGAAGCATTGTTCCAAAACAGGAACACCTGTTCTTAACCTCCTCTCCAATAAAAAATCCACATGTGAGTGTCCATTTTTAGGTGGTGCTGCTCTGTAACTGAGTAAAGCTAAATGCCATTTTGCATTCTTATGCAATTATAGTCTGAGCACTCACACTTATCACTCTTTCTGTCTTTGGATTTGACTGAGGACGGAGTGAAGAAAGTATCACATAGTTGAAGCCTGTTTCCAAAGTGAGCATCCCAAAACCCTTGATCATAAATTAAGATGCATTGTTTAATATTAATTCTTTCAAGAAAGAAGGTCCTTTTCAGTGCTCTGATCAGACTTCAGTGGTCAAAGGAAGTCTTGCCACTTGAATCAGTATTGATTAATAATCAGCTAGGACTAAATGCATCTTTCCTCTAAATGTGAACAAATCCATTGTTATGCGTTCACCTGGCTTTTTCCAGAAATCTTGATGAAATCATTTCCTCTGTAGTCAATTGGCTGTGTATGACACCATTTGACATGACAAAATGTAATCCTGTATGCCTTTCAAATCGCCTGGCCACCACACTGATTGTTGTGATTTTGCCTTGTACTTTGTAATACCCAGATGTCATTTGCTGAGTTTTTGTAGTTTTCTTTGTCACTGGCTTTGGTATTACCATTCTATGGTCGCATATCAATAAATCCTCCACTACTGTCAAGTTTAATTATCTTAACAATTGGCACCTTTTCAGAACTTGGGCTGCCAGATAATGTTTTAATCACCCTTGCAGGTAAAGTTGCCTGACCTTTGTGTACACCTTATTCGCCTTTTGAGCTACGTGAAATTGTCTGGGTTGCCATTAAAGTGTTAGCAAAGTAGAACAAGCCTCTACCTAGAAAGATGTGATCCTCTTTCTCTGTATGATCTACTGCTGCCCTCCAGAGTGTATCCAGCATTACTTGCACTTGCCTGAAGCATAGACTTTACTGTAGTCCTTTCTCATCGGTCAAAATCTGGATCTTTGAATTTGTAGAGAATTCTTTCAATCCCACAATAACACCAAAAGCTTGTGGTCTGTTTTAATCTGAAATCTCAGTCCTATACGTTAGTATGCATACCTTTCAAATTCTTATTTAACTGCTAACAGTTCCTTCTCCACAGCAGTGCACCTCTGTTCAGTCTCCACCAAAGATCTTAAATTAAATTAGACTGGTTTTCATTTATTTTATCAATATGTGCTTGAATAAGGACAACTACAAGCCATGTGGATGCTGTATCTGTGACTGTTGAAGAAAACCCTCAAGACTCAGACCTTGGGAACTGATTAGTTTATTACACGATATATCATGGGGAATTCACCATCTTAACTGTGGCTCGGTGTTATTCCGAAGTACATCAGGATACTACGGGATTATATAGAGAAAGCAGATAGGAGCTGATTGTTAATTACACAGTTTGGTATGCTTACAAGTTTGTACCAAATTAGAGGTTAGTCATTCAGGTAAAACTAAAGCACTATTATGCATTCCACAAGTGGACAGAACAAGTGGTATCACCATTTGTTCTAGTTACACAGATTACTATCACTAAGCAGAGATGTCCCTAATTAACTGAATGATCGTGAAGTGGCAGTAACTCATGAAGGAAGTGGGACTAATTGACAAGTCTATGTCAACTTGACTGGTTCTACAGGCTGCACTGATAATTCATCAAAGGGAGGAAACACTATCTTGACACCTTAGGAAGATAAGGCCTACCTTTCACATTACCTCATAGTAACGAATGCACAGCCAGCAAAGTCCTGGGGACACAAAATGGTTTCTCAGCTGAATTTCCTCAACAGTGACTAAGTAGACAAGCCTTGATTATAATCAACTGAAACATTGAGTAGAAAGTAACTTCTCTTTAATATTTTCAAAAACTGCAGTCCCTTCTTGATTCCAACTTCACTTCTAACTTAAATAAGACCACTTACGTTAGGGATGAACTTTCTGACTTGACTTCACGATATCGAAGAAGTGATGTATACTATTTAGGCACACTGGTGTTAAAAATTCACTGATGGATCTTGACTTCCTTGGATCCACTTTGTTTTTAGATAATGCTTCCTGGAATGCAATTGTTGCGTTGGAAAATTGACATTTCTCATCTACTCTAGGTCTGATTATTTCTGTTTGCTTTATGAATGAAGACAATGGAATGTTAATTTGGACTAACTGGCTATGGCCTCCAAGAAGCATGCAAGTGACCTGGTTCCCAGCATGCCCCTGAGAAAATTGGCTAGAAATAATAATGCAGCTGTCCTGACTCATCTCTCACTCTCTTGCTGATTTTATCCCTGGACTCCAGGAAACTCTAGCCCACAATTTCTAATCACCCTGTACAGAAATGTTATTACTTGCCTCTGGAGCGGGACTTGGACAGGGCTTCTTGGTCAAGATGTAGGGGCGTTGTCACTGCATCACAAGAGCACTCCAAGGTCTGTGTTCTGAAGCATTTGTAAGTAAATGGATACAAATGTTTCACCATTATGTAATTAGTGACCCAATGGATATTAAATGATCATGGATGATAGAACTGGTGGGAAAAAATGATATTCTTTTTGCCCATACCCACTTATCTGCTCCTCATTAACCACATTTAATTCATGCCACAGAAGTGAAAGATAACAATCATCTCCAACCTGAGAGAATTCAAACAAGCTCCCCTTGAGCTTCAGTTGTGTTACCATTGCTAAATTCCCCCATTATCAGCATTGTGCAGGTTATCATTGATTGTATACAGACCTGGAATCGCCATATAAATATTGTAGCTACAAAAGCAGGTTGAGGAATAGGCATTTTGCAGTAAGTAACTCACCTTCTGACTCCGCAATACCTGCACACTATCTATTAGGCACAAGTCAAGAACCTGATGGAAAAATCTCTACTTTGATGATAATGGCCTCAACAGCATTCAAAAGAGCTCAACGCCATCCAGGACAAGACAATTCTTTTGATCAGCACACCATCCACATCTTAAGCATTCACTCATTCTCCATCATCAGTGATGGGGAAGAAGACCTCATCCAAGTTCTGCAAGGCCAACTTGGGATAAGTAACAAAAGTTAACCTAACTGGTGACATCCCATGAATGAATAAAATCAAATTGGATGAAAGGGAATACTGTCCTTGCCAGTGATGTCCATATTCAATGAACAAATAAAAAAAAATTAAATTATAGGTATTTCTGAAACTAGTCAATGCAACTTTGTAGTTAAAAATGACAAGTCTGAAAGTCCCTGCTGATTAGGCAAGAATAGCTTTTGAATTAAATTTGAGATGAATAATGATGTATGCAATAAATCTCCTTGGTGGAATAGTATGTTGTGCGACAGGAGACGTTAGTCACTTGTTATAGCCAGGATATTTCGACAAAGGAAGCAGGGCAGGAAATGGCAATCAAGCTATTATCAAGCTGAATGCATCTGAGCTGTGAGGGGAAGTTGGATGTTAGGAATGTCTACTTTGGAATGAAGAATCAGGGAGAAATTATTCAAGTACTTCAGGCAATTTTGGAAATTCATATATTGAATCTAATAATTGATGACAATTTCCTTGGGTTTCTCCTGACTGACATCCACAGTTTCAGCAGATACACTAAGTAAGCAAGATTTCCATCAGTCTTCTGCTCAAGTTATGAAGGTTAAAGGGGAAAACATCCTGCAAGGGAATTCATGGGGACTATATTTTAAATTGCTTCAAATACTTGTATCAAAGGAGAGAAGTTGTACTTTCAAAATTGTAAAGACAGTGTAAATTCAATTATTCTACTCAGATGATGGAAAAACTTGTGGAATAGATTGAAAGTAAATAGAATTGAAATGTTTATGGTTGATTGGAGAGACGCTTGAGGCAAAGGTGACTGAGTGCTATTAGACTTTAGGACTGACCAGTTAGACATGAAAGTCCTTTTTGTAAATCTTGTACATTTTTCCCATCATAGTTAAGAAGAAATCAGATCAGAGAAGACAGATTATCACTGTGGGAATGGGAAATTCCCTGGGACTATTCCCATGTCTTGAATCTGTCCCTGCGAGTCAATTGCTGGTTTGTCTACAGTAACTCCCTTAGGTGTAGTTGGGACAGGTTCTCTACCCAGTTAAGGACATTCACCCTCAGGATTGGTCAGAGGTCTTCTGCACTCCCATGATACAGCAGGAGTGTACCTCTTTCTGGGCCAGAAGATCCCATTCAAGTCTTACTTTTGGACTTAATGGTCGTGGAGGTGCACCACAGCATGTCCAAGCAAGTTAGTTTTAAAAATGTAGCTGCCTTCTAGCTCGAGAGGAAATCAGATTGTTGTACAAGTTACATACCTGGGCAAATACTTTAACAAGAATGTGCCACCTGAGCCTCTCTTTACAAACCTTAAATGAAAACAACAAAAAGCAACCAGGTCACCATTTGGAGGAGAATTGAAATGCCTCAGGAGAGCAAGCTTTAGCTGCATGCATATCCAAGTAGGCAAGAACAGCTTTTGGGCATGCCTTGGGGCTTGATAACCAGTTGATCTGCTCCCCCTTTGTCCCTCCCTTCTTACCTACCCCTTAATGCAACTGAAAACTGGTGGCCAATGTGATAATCGCAGCTGGCCTCTTTACTCCCCTCGTTAAAATGCTTGAACTAAGTCTAATAGCAAATTGCCTAAATGGCCTGTGAGTTTGAGTAGCGTTTACAGGCCCAAGTCCATGTCTAGTAAACTGCTGATCTTGGCAACAGGATTGGGAAAGTTGTCAGCCAGTCTTAGAACTTTCAGGCCCTTTTCTACCTTCATTCCAACTCCACTGGGAGTTGTCTGTTTAGTACATCAAGTGTACCTGCCTGCCTCTTTATTTCATTATTGTTAGTTACTAGAATCTGTCTGAAGGGTGTAAACAACTAAACTATTTAATTTTAATTTTTGTGAAGAAAATGTGTCAAAAATTAACTGGCATCAAATTTTATTTGATTTTGGTTGCATATTAACATAAAGAGTGCTGAGGCTATCAAAGGAAAGCATATGTGCTATGATTTTGTGCACGATGGTTAATGATATCCGGTGTATATGTGCACATAGGCTGAAGACCTTCTGGGGATCTTTGTACCTGAACCGAGGTCGCTAGAGAGTCAAAACCACATAGTACCCTCTACAATTAATCTGGTGTAAGCAGAGCAAGCTATCAATTTTTAAGAATTATAAACAATGTGCAAGTGTATTGGAAAACAGCAGAAGATTGGTACTAGTGATTGATGCTTATTTCATGAGATGACATGGGCAGAATGGGCCAAATGGCCTCCTGCCACACTGTATCAACTCCGTGATTCTGAATACACATCAAAACGTGCTGGGTAATATCCAAGCTGAAGCGGCAATAAGTTTTTGGTGAGCGTGTTCTAGTCAGGAAGAGTGCAGTGGAATTTTAACTCCAGTGTGCATGTTTCTTTCAACAGAATCCAAACCTGGAAATCAGTTTCGTTCCCTGCTGGGTAGAAAATGCTGCAGACAAACCACATTCAGTCAAAACATAACTACCTGGGAACTTGGAAAGTTTAACTTTCTTTCTCCTTTTTTTTATTCATTCAGGATGACGATTTAGGCTAGGCTAGCATTTACTGCCCATCCCTAATTTCCCAGCAGGCCATCAGCACTATGCTGTGGGTTTGGAGTCACATGTAGGCCAGACCAGATAAGGATAGCAGTTCCCTTCCCTAAAGGACATTAGTGAACCAGATGGGATTTTCTGACAATTGGCACCAGTTTCAGGTCATTATTAGACTCTTAATTCCAGATGTTAAAATTGAATTTGAATTCCACCAACTGCTGTAGTGGGATTTGAATGTGGCTCTCCAAACCCCCTGGGTCTCTGGATTACCAATCCGTTGATAGTACCTATCAGCTGTCACCTCCTCTAAATGTTAATGCCTTGACCAGTCAGAGTCTACTTTCCAATTGGTACCTTTTTCTTCTATACTATGAACTGTTGTGATCATTTTAAATCTGGCATTTTTGCATTGGTTGTGATGAAGGCAAGATGAAAAGTTTCAGTGACTCATCTCTTGTTTTCTGCAATATCAAAATCCGGCATTATTAAATGCTTGTTCTCCTTGTGTGTTTAATGGCTACATATGTACAGCAATATCACACACTTGGTGGTTTAAACTCTGAATTCTTTCATGAGTCACTGAGATAAGCAAAAAGGGGAGTAGAACTCAAACAGAAACTTCCTGATTTCTGCAATTAAGTTATTGTTAATTTTTCAGTTTATAATCGTGTGAGTCATCAGCATTGCGATGAATCTTGCTGAAAAAAATGTGAAAACAGAAAGGCTATAAACTGAAGATCCAGTCACCAAAAAAAAATGAAAATGGTGAACTAATTAATAACAGGAATTTTAACATGTCCAATAAATTCATTTAAAAAAACAGAAAAGACACTCAAATGGATCAACATAAAATATACATTAAAAATATTGTTAAGTTTTCATATTCCTCATTACAAGTTTCAAATACTGAGAATGAAATAGTTGGCTGAAAATTTTCAGTGCACTTTTACCTCAATTGATTAATTTTGGTAATTATTGGATGATAAGTTTTGATAAGCTTTTTTAATTGTAAACATATGTAGAAATTAATAGCAGGAAAAGTTTGTAGTGTGTTACAAAGAGTATCAGGAGAATATAAAGTTTTGTATACAGCAAGTGTATGCAAAATTTATTTAGAAGGATGAGGGAGATCTCATTGAAACTTATAGAATACTGAGAAGCTTGGATAGAGTAGACATTGAGAAGATGTTTCCCCTTATAGGAGAGACTAGATGGTGAGGGCACAGATTCAGAGTGAAAGGATAACCTTTTAGAACTGAGATGAGGAGGAATTTCTTTAGCCAGAGGCTGGTGAATCTGTGGAACTCCTCAGCCACAGTAGGCTGTGCAGGCCAAGTCATTGAGTGTATTTCAGACAGAGGTAAATAGATTCTTGATTAATAAGGGGATCAAAGGAGAGAGGGAGAGAGCAGGAGAATGAGTTTGAGAAACATATCAGTCTTGATTGAATGGCAGAACACTCAATGGGCCAAATGACCTAATTCTGCTCCTATATCTGATGGTCTTATTGAGGTTAGCAGATGTAAATCATATGAGGAGAAATGTCTTCTCTCTAAAGGTCATGAATCTGTGGAATTCACTACCCCAGTGTATGGAAGATGTCATGACATTGAGTAAATATAAGGAGGAGATTTGTGATTAGTAACAGCTTCAAAAGTTGTGGAGAGCAGGCAGGAAAGTGGATTTGAGGCTGAAATGAAATCAGCCATGATTGTATGAAATCGCAGAGCAGGATTGAGGGGCTGAATTAGTTACTCTTTCTCCTGGTTCTTACGTTCTCGTGTTATGTTCTTATGAAAGTGTCAAACAGGCTGCCCAGGGATGTGATATAGGGAGACAGCATATTGTTACTTGTGTTAACTGAAATTTGCGTTTGGGACACATATGTCGAATGGTGTTACAAGGATACAGAGGAAAATGTTGCAACATGAAGAGACAGCTTATAAGATTGACGAACAATGGCAGGAACAGTAATGCAAGCTTCAGTTCACCAGAAGCTGAGCTGACAGTGAGCTTTTCATTTCACTTTGTTTCACCAGTCAATCAGTGAGAAACTTGTAGACTCATCTATGTCTGTTGCTTTTGAGAACCTTGGAAATGAAGAAATGTTCAATGCACTTCAAATAAATTAATAAATGACCAAAACTGTGATGTTTAAGTTATCCTTGCTGTCCCACCTTGTTTATGATGGCTACTTTACTTGAAGATACCTTTCAAAAAACCTAAAATATAGTCCTGTTTATTCACATATTTTCAAGAATAAGAAGAAAAGAGCAGTGCAGATATATTTGATAACAGAGAAATAATATCAGATGCAACAAAAAGCAAAACTCTGATCCCTGTAGAACGGCATCTTCTTCAGGGGATAACCTTTAATTAACAAAGAGACATAGTTCTATAAAAAATAATGAGTCTTGCTTCACATCGCTCTAAATGTAACACAAAAGATAATCACAATAATGTGAATAAACAAGCTGTCACATCAAGGAATTCCACAACATTCAATCAACAAAATGCAAGCTGTCTAAGCATGCAGTGAATAGAAGAGTTATCTGCCAGTCGCTTTATATTAAAGAAGGTAGATTGAAAAACACATGATAGAATGAGCAGAGATTCCATTGTGAAGTTCTCTGTTTAAATTGCAGCAAAGCATTACTAAATCAGAAGCTTTGGAAGTCTTAATACCCATTTTTCCTTCAGCTTAATGACATTCTCTGCACTGCGGCTGAAGCATAATGGATCGCACTATCTGTGAATTTCAATGTTCGTTAGTGCTTCATAACTTTTCACTATGCCTGAAAGGCTTTTGAATGCAGAATTGAGTGATTTCAGCTAAGGTATTAGTTAGTACAGTAAAACTGGCCTTAATATTTCTGTGTTGCAAAGTGGAGTTAGGGTAGGTGTGAAAACCAAAGAAAGAGCTTGCAGTTATATTAGCATTTCTCAGCACATCCTGAAGAGCTCCATGGTTAATATGTCAGCTGTGGCTCAGACGGTAGCACTGATGCCCTTCAATCACAAGAGAAGAATTTAGTAAATACTCTGGGAGCAGGAAGTGAGGCGGATGGGGTGAGTTAATTGTGGGGGCCAAGCTGCTAAAATTAAAATGGCAGGTTTGGACTTAAATCTTGAGTCAGCAGCAGTGTGACAGCTATGGTTGGGCTCCATACCATCACATGTCAACCTCTTCCATGCAATAGTTTTGCATACCATAAATGCTCATTATCTTAAAGCCACTATTTTTAACATGAAGATAGTGGTGCATGGGAGCCCACATTCCCTCGGAACACCATGACCACATGGTTGCATGGTTACTGGAAAGTCCCACCAACATCAATCACTATGAAACTGCATAACATCTACTTCCGAAAGCCACTGCCATAGTCCTTTCCACATTGATGGGAAGGTCATGGAACCAGGTTCACATTCAATTGAAGGTGGCATGCTGCACTCATACATGTGTATTTGTATTAGGGGCACATAGTAACGCAGGAAATGGGAGCGAGAGTAGGCCATTCAGCCTTTCGAGCCTGGTCTTCCATTCAATATAATCATGGCTGGTCATTCAGTTCAGGGCCGAGATCCCACTTTCCCCCATATCCTTTGATCCCTTTAGTCTTGAGAATAGATTGTGGCCGAGGTGAGTGTTGCATCTAGGTATAATTATATGAATGCATTTCATATATGTCAGAACTAAAAAGCAATCCAAGAATTAATTCAGCGATCAAATCATTACAACTTGCTTATTCTCACTTTGGATGATTTCATGCATGCTCTCAACCTCAATGTCTACATTATTTAGGTTATATTTGTCCTTGTTGAAGTTGGACAGCGGTGGTGTTGGAGATGTAAGCTGCTGGGACTGTGCTCAGGGAAAATGTTGCTGATAATAGTTCTCTTCTCAGTCTCAAGCAACAAAGAGCAAAATTTTGAACTTAGGCCAGACGTTACCAATACCCATAATATGTGGCCCTGTGAAGTATAGTTGGAGCAAGACTATTTGCCAAACACTCAGACATGACTTGAACATTATGCTATTAACTTTTCAGGAAACTTCTAACTTCATTGTCTTCCATTTGCTTGAAGTCGTGAAGGTAAGTGAATTCAAGATTTGCTCTTTGTAATGGAGCCAATAGACCAAATTGCTTCAGATTACTTAAAGGTTGTTTTAGCCTGTATTCCTCTTCTTCTTGCAAAAGAGTGGTACTGTTGTGTGGACGCACAACTTCAGAGGCATTGGATACATTATTAGTTAAATCTGCATATTCTTTGTGTTGTGTCATTAAAGAGTTGATGATGATAATATGTGCATGGTTACTATTTCTAGCAATGATTATAAATTATTTCTTAAGCATTTCTATTCATAAAAAAATCTTTTCTTCTGTTGGGTTTATTCTGATAATATGCTGATAACCTGAATGTACATTGAAAAATATAATAATTTGAGAAATAAGCCATTTAAGCCTGTTGTACATTTAATAGGATCAAAGCTGGTCTTTTACTTCTACTTGACTTTCCAAATTTATTCTCAAAATCTCCTATTTCTCTTTGTATAGAAAGATCTATCAATTTCTGTCTTGAATATACTCAGTGACTAATGATACAGAGCTCTTTGGGTAGATAATTCCAAGCATCACAACCCTTTGAGTAGATATAGTTCTTCTAGTATTGAATGACAAGTCATTTCTTGACCCTGTGTTCCTTAACACTAAACTTCTCAGCTAGGGAAAATTCCTCTCAACAACAACTATATTAATTTCTGGGGTGGTACAGAGCTTAGTGGTTCGCACTGCTACCTCACAGTGCCAGGGATCTAGGTTTGATTCCAGCTTTGCGTGACTGGCTGTATGAAGTTTGCATGTTCTCCCTGTGTCTACATGGGTTTCCTCCGGGTGCTCCGGTTTCCTCCCACAGTCCAAAGATGTGCAGATTTTGTGGATTGGCCACGCTAAATTGTTCAGGGATGTGTAGGTTAGACATGGGAATTAAGGATTTACGAGGATAGGATGGTACCTGGATGGGATACCTTTTGGAGAGTTGGTGCAGTATGCAATGGGCCAAATGGCCTCTCTTTGTTGGAATTGTTGGAATTTTATGATAAAAAAGATATCTCTTTCAAACCTTTTGCCAAATTATTATCAGCACCAAAAGTGAATAGATACTGTCTACTCAGTCTTTCCTCTTGAAATAATCCACTTATCCCAAGGATTAATCCAGTGAACATCTCTTTATGGTTTATATATCCTTCCTCGGGTAGGGAAATCAAAACCATCCATAATACTCTATATATGATCTCACCAGTACCCTATATAATCTTAGTGAGACTTTGCCCTTACATTTTTAAATATATTTTTAAGAAAGGTTAACAAATTAGCTGCTTTCCTAATTATTTATTGCATCCCACATTAAATTTATGTACTTTATGATGTGAAAGGAGAATGCTATCAATTGTAATCAGCACATTCCAAAATGTTCAGGTTTTTCTGATATGGTTTAAAGGCACTGCTTGGTTAATTTGTTTTTTTGTTAGCCTTGTCTGTGCTCTATTCTCTAACAATACTGCACAGTTAGCAGTTGCTCTGTCTTCGCTGGTATTTAGCTGCTTTTGTGGTTCCTAATTCTAATTCATAGCTGACTGTCAGTATTATTCTTCTGTCACTGCAATAGTTGGCCTGCTGTGCAAACATAAAATGCACATTGTAGAAAAGCAGGAGTGGTAGTATAGTGGTTACGTCACTCAACCAGAAATCCAAAGAAGCTGAAATCAAATTCTGTTTAAATTTTTTGGTGTACAGTAAAAAGTGATAAAACTCTTAGATCAAATTAAACTCATCATGACAATGAAATAGTCTAGCACACTATTCAACTATACACACAAAGAGGCTTATTGTCCCCATCACCTTCTCATGGACAACCAGGGACAAGTGATAAATGTTTGTCTTGACAACAATGTCAACATGTTGAGAAAGTTTGAAGAATGCTAAACAAGGCAGAGTTACAACTAAAATGATAAGCTTCACCAGTCATTCTTATGTTGGGAATGAAGGACTCTATAAGTAAATTGCCACAATTATTCAATTAGCAATATTTAATGCAAGCATAACCAACTCTTAAACATTATGGTACTCAAAATAGATGTATTTTATTTGAGGACAAATAACTAACAGCTTTTTCTTTCACTGCAGCTCATGCTGAGTACAGTTTAACCTCAGATACCTCAACAATACTATAGGGATATTCTCATTTTTAGAAGGATCACAATCCATCATGGTATTCAGAATTCCCATGGCTGGAAAATCCCTGGAAAATCACTTCTGTGAAGTCAGCACCGCTTCAGAATAATAACAAAGAAAAAAGTGGGCAAGCTGACTGCTGAATGCAGATTTTTGGAGTTTGGTTGAAAGATGAGTGTTGTAATTTGTTTTTATTTTCAGAATTCAGATTTTCAGGGTGAACAACAAGGACCTACCACAAGTTCTTGCCATTTAGGCAAATCTCTTCCACTGCTGGCATTGTGTGAATGATGGGGCAGATCCATCATTGGATTCATCAAGCATTCAGGTAGCAAACTGTTTTCCCTGTGGAATTGCTTCAGTAGAAATCCTTATCATCTATCTCCTGTACAAATGTCTTTCTGTTTTGAATGTTTCAGCTATTACTATCGAATTTTCCCAGAAGGGAATCATAGCTGGCGGCAAATGGGATTCATAATATTCCTAGTATTTGGAAGGTGAATCTCAAGCTTTAAAGTTGAATGAAGGTCATTGTTTTCTCCTTATTCAGTACAAAAGGTTGGGGTGCTCATGCAGTTAACGATAGCAAAACAATTATTTTCAAAATAATGGACCTCATTTTAACCCTTCTTGCCAAATCGGCACAGGGAAGGCCGATGGTTAAGTTATTTATGATTTATCTTCAAGAACGTTTCCGGTTTCAACTATAGGACCTTGGTCTACCAGTTTGCATTTAAATGACCACTGGCATTACTGGTTTCTTTTAATTCAGGATCATTCAGAGGATGAAAAGCAAAACTATCTGATGACCAGAAAAAGACAGTAGTTGAGAAGAGTTTCTTACAGGAGGCCTTACCCAGCACTTTTACACAGGATGAACAACTGACGGATTTATCTGAAGCCTTGTGCAAGTGGAAATTGTACGGTATAAAGAAGGCTGTCAAAATTACATTATTCTACATCAGAGTCTCACTATTCTTTTGTGCTCCCTTCACTAATATTTGATGCTAAAAGGAATATAGCAGGATTTTTGCTGGAGTAAAGGAACACTTCCTTCAGACGTGGGTTATCATTCACCCACACAGTATATCTGAGTGACATCAGTGTAATAAAATCCAGCATCATTGTGAATACAGAATGACGATGCTGAATTAGAATTTCAGGCCACTTGGGCAGCATGGTGGCACGGTGGTTAACACTGCTGTCTCACAGCGCCAGAGACCTGGGTTCAATTCCCGCCTCAGGTGACTGTCTGTGTGGAGTTTGCATATTCTCCCCGTGTCTGCGTGGGTTTCCTCCGGGTGCTCCGGTTTCCTCCCACAGTACAAAAACGTGCAGGTTAGGTGAATTGGCTATGCTAAATTGCCCATAGCGTTAGGTGCAGGGGAATGGGGCTGGGTGGGTGCGCTTCGGTGGGTCGGTGTGGACTTGTTGGGCCGAAGGGCCTGTTTCCAAACTAAGTAATCTAATCTAAACAGGTCTGAGCCCTTCCCAAAGTATATTCCCAAAGTAAAAAGTTTCCTTCATTATACTGGTGTGCTGCACATTGCAGAAGATCATCATGCAGAGCTCTGCATTTGGAGGAGACATGGCAAGAGGAGCAATCCTCTCCGTGGGTGATCATCAAGAGGAAAGCAGCTGAGGCTGGAAGTCCATTTCAAACCTTCTTGCAGCAAGTCATGCGACACAGAAAAGTAAATGAAGAAACTAAGTCTTGAAAACAAAATGTACCTGGACTCCAGTTAGAAACATAAAAATCAAATGGGATCAGAGTGTCTCATTTACTAGTTATACTGCTTTCTTTTTCATTGTGGGAAGGGAACGTCTCATTGTTCAGTAATGCTACTGACTTCTTCATAAACCATGACAATTTACCTAGAATCTCTATACGTCCTCATTTCCTTTACTCGCATTAAAGAGTGTTGAAGATATTGAAATAATGTCTGCGATCAAAACATTCTGCAGACCACAGTATCTCTGTAATTGGGGTGAGTCAATAAAAAAGCACAATGATTGTCTGTTTTTTATTTCTCATTCAAGTGATCAATCTTATGATTTTTACTTCAATAAAATGTTTTATTATTGCTTATGGTCTAGGAGAAAGTGAGGACTGCAGATGCTGGAGATCAGAGCTGAAAATGTGTTGCAGGAAAAGCGCAGCAGGTCAGGCAGCATGGCTGATGCCCGAAACGTCGATTCTCCTGCTCCTTGGATGCTGCCTGACCTGCTGCGCTTTTCCAGCAACACATTTTCAGCTATTGCTTATACTCTGACAAGGTACTCTCTTGCCACCCTGGCAGAACTACTGCAAGGTTTGCTTCTTCTGGTTGTACCCTTGAGGTTTTGTTTTAGTTGAAAATGCTGAATTCTGGAGCCTGTGAGGGCATGGTTGCAGATTACTGCACCTTGGCAGCTGTCTAAGCCAGCCAAATTGATGGCATCATGACAGTGTGAGTATAGGAGGTGGCAAAGGATGAGGCATCCTGAGACAGCAGAGCATACTGCTTCCACAATACCATAGCCAGCGCCATGGAGCTGGACAGGCATTAGTTCCACAGATTTGATGCAGGGAAGACTGCAATAGACAAATGATTCCCCTGAAACATCCAATCCAAGTAGCCATTAATCTGTCCAAGAAATCATCTCTAGGGTTTGACTCCAGAGCACATGTGAACTTGCACCAGAATTTGCAACACCCACTCCTTTTCTGAGGGGTCAAGAGCAAGTTTCCTTGTAGGTATTCAAAGGTGCATTGGTTTGATGCAACTCCTCAATATGTTCATCCTGAGTACTTAAATTTGTTGCTGAACCTTGTGGATGAACATAAAATGATACAATGATAATAGCACAATAGACTATTTAGCCTGTCATGTCCTCACTGATACCCTGCAGGAGCAATTCAGTTAGTACCACTAACCAGCCTTTAACCATACTTAAGAGAAGACAACTAATTAAGACAACTTTCCCTGTTTTGAGTCTCAGATGTCAGAACCAAGAAAATCAAACCATCTAAGTTTCAGTTTAAAAATTCTACAGATAATAAAATAAGGCTAGTTGATTGTATGTGCCAAGTAATTTATTTGTCTGGTGATAACATTTTTTTTTGAAATTTCAAACAAAATGTGCATATGCAAAAGCAGTGAACTTAATTTTAACTCTGTAATCAAGTGAATTTTAAATGAATTATCGCTGAGAGAAACCTGTTCTGATCAATACCTTAATGATGGAGTACGGAGCACTGAGTAAATGTTCAGTAAAACAGTGTTGGGATAGGATGTAGGAAATAAATGTTATGAGCAAGCCTCATTTTTTGGCAATACTTTTTTTCTTTTTTCTCTCTTTTTTTCTATTTTTCTCTTTTTTTATTTTTTCGTGCATGTGTGAGACACAGTGAGAGACACAAGGTTATATGAATCTTTATTCAATTTGGCAATACTTTTTATGTGTAATTGATTGTTTAATGAAATCATTGACAGCTGACTAAAGCATTTATGAGTTTAATTCCTTGTGCCTTTCTGGCATATTGTTATTGCATTAATAAAATGTTCCTGTCTGTGACATTTCAATGGAGTTATTAAGTCACTGATCTGTTAATTTGGAGCAGGTTTATAGCTATTAAAGTAGTCTACATTTTATTTAAGCAAAAATGTAATGTGGTATAATAAAAATAAAGTTATCTATATAGAGGTCTTGGAGGTTTTGCTAGAATTCTTACCTCTGGACCAAAAGCTCTGCATTTAAATCACAATTCAGGGCTTGTTAACCATGGAAGAAGTGCTTACAATGTACCAACAGATTTTTCCAATATGTCTGATGGTTCCAAGGACAAGGAGAGAATGAGGACTGCAGATGCTGAAGATCAGAGCTGAAAATGTGTTGCTGGAAAAGTGCAGCAGGTCAGGCAGCATCCAAGGAGCAGGAGAATCGATGTTTCGGGCATGAGCCTGAAGAAGGGCTCAATCCTGAAACGTCGATTCTCCTGCTCCTTGGATGCTGCCTGACCTGCTGCGCTTTTTCAGCAACACATTTTCGGTTCCAAGGTCAAGACAGCATCCTTCTTAGGTACCTCACAGAAACACCACTGTAAGTCTTCGCCAAGGATATTCAAGGACCAATCTAATGGAAAGCTAATGACCTCTTAAATAATGATACCTTGAGAGAGAGAGAGAGCGAGAGAGAGAGAGGGAGAAATGAATTTCTCATTTTCAATGTTATTCAGACAGGCTCAGAATCTACTAAACAGATTGTACATTGAGGATACTATCCATCAAAAGGCATGGGATACTGCATAAACTGTAGGTCCGGACAACATTCTGGCAATAACCTGGAAGACTTGCACTCCAGAACTTGCTGTGATGCTAGTCAAGCTATTCCAGTCTAGCCACAAAATGAACTGACATTGTGAAGAATTGCTCAGGTGTGCTATGTATGCTAAAAGTAGGACAAATTCAACCCAGTCAATTATCGTCCCATCAGTCTTCCTTCAATCATCAGTAAAGTGATGGAAGATGTCATCAACAGTGCTTTTAAACAGCACTTTCTTATCAATAACCTGCTCACTGATGCCACTATGCTCCTGACCTAGTTACAACTTTAGTTCAAGCATGAACAAAAGAGTTGAATTCTAGAGTTGAGGTGAAAGTGATTGCCTTTAACATCAAGACTGTATTTGACAGAGTAGGGCATCAAGGATCCTTAGCAAAGCTGGATTCAATGGGTATGAGAGTAAAACTATCCCTTGATTAGAGTTATACCTGCCACAAAGGAATACCGTAGATATTAAATGTCAATTATCTCAGCTCCAGGACATTACTCCAGATGTTTCTCATTGTAGATGTTTTTAATAAACCTATTCAGATGTGTTATGACACGCACCTAGAACGATGGAACTTGAATCCAGGTCTCCTAGCTGAAATGTAGGGACACTACCACTGCACCACAAACACCTCTTGAAAAGGTAAAGAGGCAGGGTCTGCCACAGTAAAATTCCTCAGTGTACATACATTCTAATTAATCTGTTCAGAATTGTTATGGCACGCCTTTAGAGTAGGTGAGACTTGGAACCCAGACTTCCTGGCTCAGGGACAGTGATACAATCATTTTTCCACAAAGGTAGTTCCTCAGTGCAATATTCTTAATCTAACCATCTTCATCTTCTTTGCCTGTTCTTCTCTTCATTAATGGTTATCTGCCTTGTGTCCATCCATTCAACTAGGCTACCTATGTCAATTTGAAGTCCATCACTATCCTCCTTTTGGCCCACAACGCAACAAACTTTGTTTCAACCAGTGCCTTAATCAACCGGCACTCTTGGTAAACCCGCTAAAATTATATACCTTACATTTTGTGATCTACCATGATGTATAAGTATTTAAGCTGTAAAAAAGTATGATGATGATACGTATACCCTGTGCTTTACATTTTTATTACATGTGTTTTTTTGCATTCATTTTAGGAAGTATATTGTTGTATTTACACAGATTCTTTGAGGGATGTTGATGTCTGGATGTTGTTCAGGGTTTACTGCATTAACATGTGCCTCTTGAATATCCAGAATATTTGATCAACCAGCACATTCCTGTTCCCATTGAGCTGGTTAATAAAACATTTGCTGTACTTTCACATTTTCTCTGATCACTTGTATTTCCCTTTAATTCAAGATCATTATTACATGTCACAAAAATTGGCTAATACTGACCCATGGGGAATTTTTCTCCAGTCTGTTTCCTTTTCACTCAGCCAGCTTGATATTCATGTCATCACTATCCCCTTTATTCCATTGGCTTTGCTAATTTTGCTAATAAAGATATTATGTGTTGTTTTATTAAATGCCTTTTGGAGGTCCACATATACCACAACAACTCCATTACTCTCAACACAGCTATGTCTTCAAAAATATTGCCAAGTTAATTAAACACAGGTTGTCTTTAACAAATCCTTATTGGCTTTCCTTAATTATCCACACTTGTCTAAGTGCTTGTTAAATTTGGCAAGGATTATCTTTCTAAAGACTTTTTCATCACTGAAGTTGAATTGACTGGTCTCTGGTTGTTAGGTTCGTCCTCACACCCTTTTTTGAACAGGTGTTCAGTATTTACAACTCTTCAATTCTCCAGCACCATCCATGAGTCTGAGGAAGATCAGAAGATTATAGTCAGTATTTCCTTCGCATCCTCAAATATACAACCCCTGGTGACTTACTGATTTTAAGTTGAGTCAGCCTTTCTACCACCTCTTCCTTATCAATTTTTACCAATATTGAACAAAAACATACTTTGGTTTCCATGACTCATTGAAAGGGACTTACCAAGTCCTGAAAGTTAATCATTTAATTTTATATTGAAACTTAGTTTGAATGGAGATTAGTGGGGTCTACTGTACTGATATATATAAAGAAGTCCACCTATAATTAAAATAGATCATAGTTAGCTGTGTCATTTGATTAATGTTTCACCTATGAGGCTATCTGTAATTCATTGCCATCATTTGTGAAACCACTTGAGATAATATAAATCTTTCTAAATTGCAGTGCATAATATAGTCCCCATTTTGACTTCATAGGATTGCACTTGAGATAATGTGCAAGTGAATTCTTTGGGAAAGCATAAATTAATTAAACCATTTCTAAAAGTTGTCTTTGACTCTAATGATATTTAAGATTTTTTAAATGGTCTTAGATTGTATGGCAAAGGCCTTGTGAATCTTTTTTTTTAAATGAAAATGTTAATCCTGCAGTTATTAGATCTTGTCACAGTATAAAAAGCTCCAAAGAGTATAAGATAGATCACTGTTTAACAGTGATATCTGGTAACAGTTTGCCCTAAGAGCATAGACATCACATTCATGAGTCACAGCATTGAACTGAAAATGCTAATCCATAATCCTCATCAGTGAAAGTGGATTTGTCCTTGACAGTCATATAAGACAACTCAACTAATCATGCTGTCACACATTCATGGCTTTAACAAACACATTACTAATGTAGTTCTCTTATTCCATCTCTGTGTGACTAATGCACATTTCCAATGATTCCAACCACTTGATATATTTCACTACAAATGCTGCTACAGATGGTTAATGGATGAATGACTAATCATTGATTATAAATTTCATTAACTCTTTCACAATAAGTCCCAAGCTTTGTTCAACTAGGTACTACATTATCTTTATGTAAAGCATTTACACTATGTAATACATGTCCAAATGTAAGGAAATAGTAAATAAAGTGAAAATGGAACATCCTTTGTTGAAATGAAAATTCAATCAAAATAATGTCATGTAAAGCAGCCACTAAGTAGAAGTTTTATTTTGCACCTTTGATATCAAGAGGACATCATGGTCATGGCTTAACCAGTGCTTTATGCAGACTGAATATCCTCCCTTCGGATTTCAACTATCCTCTGGATATACATCTCATGGTCTGGTTAACTTCCTATACTGCTGCTATATACTAGGCTATTAATTTCAGTGAGAGATACTCCAATATTGCCAGATTTCACTTCTATGCCTGAAATTGCTAATGTGAATAAGGCTTTTTTTACTGTTATAACCAGAAGTGCTATCACACGTAACTAAATAACATCTTCCACCATAATATCACCTGTGGCCTGAACTAGGCTCTTTTGTCAAACCTGGGTTGAAGTCCCACCTGCTCCACAGCGATGTAAATAATATCTCTGAACAGATTGATTCAAAAATATCTCCTAGTTGACTCCTAAAAAGGCCTATCTTTCTAATACTGAAATTTCTGACCATTTTTCTCTCCTGGATTCACTGGATGGTACCTGAAAGCTTAATCTGTAAGCCCGCTGTCCCTGTATTCAGTTCCTCTCCCATATCTCTTTTTCTCCCATTTCTTATTTTAACTTCAGTACTGCTTTCTCTGCCACCACAACAAAACTTTTCCCATCTCTTGCTTTACTCTTTTCCCTCTATATTTTCTACAGGAGTGCTCATGTAAGGACTTGGAGAGTTAACTGGGAGAACTTCTCCATGGGGTACGTTTAGACTGAAAAAGGCTTGAAAATTCCAGCAGACGGTTGGATCTCACTTATATGTGTGTGTTAGGTACAGATGCAAAAGTAACAGTTCTCAGTGCAGTTTTCCTGTTCATTGGGCCCGAGAAATCATCGTTCCTAGAATGAAGGGTTAAAAAGATTTACCATGCTGTAACAAAAAAAAGAGAGATACCAATATCTATTCAATATTTGGATTTATAAAATAAACAAGGATCACAGGATAATGTCCTTTAAAAATATCATTACTCATAAATCGCACAATAGGAAAAATGTATAGAAAGGCTAATTAAAGCAAGGGCAAATTATTATCCATTATGTTATGTAATTAGCATTCGTTGGTTACAGAAAAATTACACTGGTTGCCAGTCATGAGTTCCCCATGCCATCCTTAATGGTTGGAAAAATGAGGGGACCTCTATCGCTTTTCTTTGAGACATCCGACACAACGATGTGACAAATAACCACTTACCTGAACGGTGTCGAGCCTCCCATAGCATTAAGGTGCAAGTATGGCAAAAATCCCACCCCCAAGAACTGCCAGCCAAACAATGGTAATGGGAGCCACAGCCTCTGCTGGTAATGCTCTGAGACCTTCAGCTATGGATCCCTGGAGAGAGTTGAGTGGGGCAGGAGGAGTGTCACAGTGAGGAGATTGTTCGTGAAAGTGGAAAGGTGATTGGAGGGAAGGCAAGTTCAGGTTCTCACAGCTGCCAAATCATCAGCACCTTCACACCCTCCTCCACAACCCCAGAGCCCAAAGCCAAACCATTCACGATAACAGTTACTTAGATGAGTATACTGGAAGTGGAATCAAAGTGATTACAAAGAGTGTTATCCTGAGGTGCTTAGAAAATGCTGGAAAGTTCAATGTGTTGGTCTTGACTCCTGGAAGTGTCATGCTACTGTCTTTTCCAAATCTCTAAATTTCAAGATATTTTGGTGCACTGGAAACAGCACACCACTGCTGCTGATTACCTGGATCACTTCTATGCATACTTGCTTGCTTGGAAAGTTTTCTCCCAATTCTTGTGAGAACTCACCTCACTGAAGCCCTCAGGTACCACAGCAGGCATCTAGAAAGCTTGATAACCCCAGTCAACAGGGTTTTGATGCTCCTCTCCATTCCTGGAGTTACTGCAGCCTCAAATGTCAAAATGCTGGTGAGCCATTGTAACTCACGTTGAGTTCCCTTTGACTGGAAATCTTTCTTTTGAAAGAATGATTATCCACGGTTGGAGATGGGCTGCTAATACTGCCTCTTCCACAATGAGGCTGCCTAACTGCAAATGGTCCTTATGTTCCAGCAGGGACTAATCTCAGAAAATTCCACCCAATATTTGTTTCTCCTCATGGTCCTAAGCTTATAGCTTGCAATAATCAAAAAGTAACATTCATGATTTTATTTTTGTTTCAGAGTGGACAGTCATAAGAACACTGGAGACAAAGTTAGATAATTCAAACTGGACATGAAATCAGAATTTTACAGCACAGAAGAAGGCAACTTTCCCAAACTATGTCAAATTCCTGAGGCAGCTAACCAATAACCTCAACCCTCTCCCCTTTTTCCATATCCTTTACATTATCAGATATATTTCCACATTTACTTTAAAGCTATTGAGGATTTTATCTCCACCACTGCTTCTGCAGGATATTCAATATTCAAGCAACTTTAATCTCTTCCTTCATTCTTTCTGAATAGAGGAACAGAAAAAAGGCCATTGAACTCCTTGATATCATCCCACTGTTCAAGTAGATCATGGCTAATCTTCATCTATTGGCTCCATAAACCTTTATATCATTGTCTAACAAAAACTTATCAACCTCAGTTACAAATGTTTTTATTTACTTTATTTAGTGAAGAGCAATTCCAAATTTCCTCCACTTGTTGTGGAAAGAATTTTTTAGCTTCACGCCCGAGCATCTAAGCTCGAACTTTAAGCTTATTCCACTTGTTCTGGACTTGGGCAGCAAAAGAAATAATTTTTCTGTATGTACTCTATCAATGATTTTAATTATCTTGAAAGTCTCAATTATATCATATCGTTCTGTACTCCAAAGAATACAAACCTTCAATCCTTTCTGTTCACCATGAAGTTAAATTCTGTGCTTGCGGCTGTTACAAGTTTAAGGTCTTACTTTAGACATTTTTGATGTGAATCTTTCTCATTGGCAGATCAGTAGTCCCTTATCTGCAAAATAATCCACGCTATTCAATATTTACTGATATGACAGCTAATGTTGTGGAAATACATTCCCTTGGATGTACAGAGTAGAAATAAAGGGAAAGGAAAGGATGTAGAATGGTCACAATCTCAATTACACTTTTCATCACAACCAAAAGTGAAAATCGACCTGAATATGTCTTTCATACCTAAACTTTATCCAGGTAAAATTAGAATGATTCAGGTAAGTTAAGGTCAGATGCAAATTAAGTTCTCTCATTAGATACAAACAACATACAGAGATGTAGTTAGAAGCAGATTTAATTATAGAGTCATAGAGCCATAGAGTTATGCAGCATGGAAACAGACCCTTCTGTCTAACTCATCCAAGCCAAGCAGATAAATTAACCTACTCACATTCCCCAGTGTTTGGCCCATACTGTTCCTCTAAACCCTTCCTATTCATGTACCCATCCTGATGCTTTTTAAATATTGTAATTGTATCATTCTCCACCACTTCCTCTGACAGATCATTCCAAACATGCACCACACTCTCATGAAAACGTTGCCCCTGAGGTCCCTTTTACATCTTTCCCCTGTCACCTTAACCTTATGCCAGCTAGTTTTGGATTCCCCTACCCTGGGAAAAAGACTTTGACAATCCAGCCTATCCATGCCCCTCATGATTTTACAAACATTCAAAAGGTCACCCCTCAACCCTCAATGCTCCAATGAAAATAGCACCAGCTTAGTCAGCCTCTCTCTATAGCTCTAAACCTCTAACCTCTTGTAAATCTTTTCTGTACTCTTTAAAATTTAATAACATCTTTCCGATCACAGAGAGACCAGAATTAAAAGCAATATTCCAAAAGTGGCCTAACCAAAGTCCTATAACGCAACATGATCTTCCAACTCCTATACTCAATGCACTGACCAATAAAAGCAAGTGTACCAAGTAACATCTTCACTACCCTTTCTACCTGTGATTCCACCTTTAAGGAATATCAAACACAGAGTTTAATTTATATAGCCACTTTAACATCGTAAAGTATCCCATGATGTTTTTCAAGAATACTATTACCCAAAATTTGACCATGAACTATAGGAAAAGATGTTGGGAAAGATGGCCAAGAGCTTGATTGAAGAGATATGTTTTAGGGAGCTTCTTGCGAGAGAAATGGAGTTAGGAATGGAATTTTACAATGTGGGGCATACACAGCTGAAAGCACAGCTATCAATGGTAAAGACTTGTCTAATAGCAAAATAATGATGATGGTACACTTTGTACACATTTCTATGTTAGTCTTGACCACGCTCAGTAATCTCTAGCTCTCTTCTCACCTCCTCACTCCCCAAAACCTGTCCACTATCTACATGGCACAGGTGAGGAGTGTGATGGAATACTACCACTGGCCTGGATGGGTGCAGGGCCAAAGACACTCAAGAAATTTCAAACCATCCGGGGCTAAATGGTCACTTAATTGTCACCACATCCACAAGCATCTATTCCATCCATCATGAGCGTTCAATGGCAGCACTATCTATTATATACAAATGCACTGTAGAAATTCACCAAAGATCCTTAGACAGAACCTTTCAAACCCACAACCACTTCCACCTGAAAGGTCGAGGGCAGCAAATGCAGAAGAATACCGCCATCTGCAATTTCCCCTCCAAACCAGTCACCATCCTGACTTGGAAATGTATCACCATTCTTTCACTGTCGAGGGTTTAAATTCTCAAATTCCTTCCTCAAAAGTCATTTTGCTGTACTTACTGCATGTGGACTGTGGCCGTTCAAGAAGCCAGCTCACCACCACTTTCTCAAGGGTAACTAGGGACAGGCAATAAATGCTGGCCAGCCAGCAATGCCCATGTCCCCCAAATTAATAAAAATAATTAACTTTTAAGTTGATGACAGTTTCCATTCACTAACTTAGTTTTCATTGTCAAACTGTAAAAGTGACATCGGAAAAGAAAATCTCAGTATTTTGTCCATTTGATCAGAACTAAAACACACAATGATCTCTTCTGGTGGCAAAATTGAATAGTACAGAATGAGGGGATTATCTTGGCATAATTGGATTATGAATGTCAGTGAAGTATGATGGATAGTGCTATGTTGTTTATTGAGGTTTCTCGCATCCTTCCCTGACTCCTGTGTGGATGTTATGTGGAACTCTTAGGTCTATGAAATCAATAAGGCATTGTATTTTGGTACAACAAACAAGGGTAGGACTTATACAATTAATGGTAGGGCCTTGGGTAGTGTTGTCAAACAGAGGGACCTAGGGGTACAGATACATAATTCTTTGAAATTTGCGTCACATAAAAACAGGGTAGCTTAAAGGGTGTTTGGCACACTTGCCTTGTTTTGCTCAGTCCTTTGATTATAGGAGTTGGGAAGTCATGTTGAGGTTGTACAGAACTTTGGTGAGGCCTCTTCTGGAGTACTGTGGCCAGTCCTGGTCACCCTACTATAGAAATGATACTATTAAGCTGGAGAGGGTTCAGATGAGATTTACCAGGATGTTGCGGGGTATGGAATGTTTGAGTTACTAAAAAAGGCTGGGTAAGCTGAGATGTTTTCCACCTAGGGTACAGGGGTTAGGAGATAACCTGACAGGAGTTTATAAAATAATGAGAGGTATAGGCAGATTTAATGTTAGTTGTCTTTTCCCTAGGATAAGGACTTTTAAAAATAGTGGGCACATTTTTAAGATGAGAGGAGAGAGATTTAAGAAAGACATGAAAAGCAATTTCTTTTTACAGGGGGTGATTCGCATGTGGAATGAACTTCCTGAAGAAGTGGTGAATGTGGGTACAATTGCACTGTGTAAAAGATACACACATAAGAAAGGTTTGGAGAGATTTGGGCCAGGAACAGACAGGTGGGGCTAGTTTAGTTTGAGATTATGTTCAGCATGGACTGATTGGACAGAAGGGTCTGTTTCCGTGCTGCATACTCTATGACTCGATAAAGGGCAAAGTACAATAAAACACGCTGCCTGAATGTTTCCAGCATTTAATTTGAATGTATATCAATTGCTTCTTAAAATTATAAATACTAAGGAATGATGGACTGTCTAACTTTGTCTTGAGCCATGCAGAACATGTAGTATGTGGTTTTGTTGCAGTCTGTGCTGACTTAGTCTACATCAGCTGGAGCAGCAAATGGTACGAGGATGGAATTCAATGTCTTGGGTGAGGAAAGGAGTTAATCAGTCCAAGTTCCATCTCCAATTTTCTACTCTGCTGTTTGTGCCTTCATTACTGCAATATTAACAAGGTGAGAAAATCATATAGACAAAGTCTGATTGTCTTTTTCCTCCATCCAAATAGTTGATCAATGTTTGATCATATAGAGAAATACAAATATAAAATCATTTTAAAAATATATTTCACATAGCAATCAGAACTGTACAAAATTGTCATTAATTTTCATTGTCAAAGATAGAAAGCAAGAAATATGATGTTGCTTAAGTGTCGATTTGTCAGAAAACTACATAACAGTATATGGGCATTGTGTGTAATAAGATATAAGATTTGCTGAAATATCAATTTTGCACATGGGTTCACTTGACTGCTTACAGTTCTTTTCAGAGCCTATTATTTAATTCTTCTGTCATTAGGAAATTGAACTGATTATTCTGAAAGGAGGCAGAGAACATCTTCATTTTTTTCGTGGTGAAGGGGGAATGTTGATTATCACAGTTCATGTTTAGACAATGAAACACCATACATCGATCACTTGCTAAAGGATTACTCTGCTGTGGTGTTTTTCCTCTACATTTGCGTAAATTATTCAGACTTATTAAATACCAAAACCAAATTGGTCTGAACACATGAAAAGCATGTGCATGCATAAATTAACTGCAAAATTTAAGTTATAGATTATAATAATTCCTGGCAGATAAACGTAATACAGCAGAACTATCTATCTTGGGCCTGCACTCTGAACTGTTATGTAAATATTAAATATAATGTTTGTTGCACCAATGCCATTAAGCTTGTTTTGTCATATAATTATTCCTCAAGAGAGGCAATTAGCGAGGACAAAATATAGGCTCTTATGCTCGAAAGGGCATCAACCAAACCATATTTTCACGGTCAGCGAAGGAATGATTTACAATATGTGAAACAATAAAGTCAAAGTTAAATCTAACTGAGCTGACAAATATTAATTGTCTGGAGAATTCAGAGTTTAATATGGTGTTTTCAACGATCACCAGTAGATGGTACTGGGTAAGGAGTGCTTGAGGTAGTTCACTGCTACTAATCCTCCTTCGCTTTTACTCTGCTTAGGAGCTATCTAGTTATCAGTGACACAGAATAGTCCGTGGGTGAATTTAAACCAAAGATACAATTCTCCTGGTTAACAAGGTGGTTTATTGTATGATAGCAATAATTTAAAGTTACGTTGGTAGTCAGCTGTAATTACTGAGCACTCGAACAGAACACTACAGAGAATACTTATGCTTTCTTCCGAAACCTAATTGTGTGTACCCAATGTGACCTCTTCAGGTTGGATAGAGTTCAAAGTAACATGAATATTAATTCTTGTAGAACCATTAACATATGGAATATCTCTCTCACAAGCTTTTCCCTTTGTTAACTGGTATACTTACATATATATATATATATATATATATATATAGATAGATATAATGCATCTGTCTCTCCTCCAATATCTGTCACAACCCCAAGTTTAGGGTGGCATGGTGGCTCAGTGGTTAGCGTTGCATCCTCACAGCACCAGGGACCTGAATTTGATTCCAGCTTTGGGCAATTGTCTGTGTGGAGTTTGCACATTCTCCCTGTGTTTGTGTGGGCTTCCTGCGGGTGCTCCAGTTTCCTCCCACAATCCAAAGATGTGCAGGTCAGGTAGATTGGCCATGCTTTTTTTTTGCCCATCGTGTTAGGTGCATTAGTTGGGCTGGATTACTCTTCGGAGGGTCAGGGTGAACTTGCTGGGCCAAAGGGCCTGTTTCTACACTGTAGGGATTCTAAGTTCTCACTTCATAAATATGATAGACATTGCACAATCTTCCCAGAAAGACATTCTTTGGACTTGGGATAATAGGTAGACATTTGCTTGAGGACTTTGATCTTGGTTCTGATCCGTGGATCTTTTAATGCAGAGAGGGACCTTTTATCTCTTGGATATCCTTCATGACAGACATCATTCTTGGTAGACCTTGTCATTGGTCATTACCTTATCGAAAGTACCTTTAATCTCCTGAATTCTCTTTTCTCAAGAGCCACTTGCCTGCTAACTTAGGCTGATGCCCCAAAACATTAACAGGAAGACTATTAATCTCATGAATGTAAATCACAGAAGGCAGCTCTATGTTGAAACAATTTATTTCTTCCTTGCAGTACCCTGGATTTTTGGTGAAAACAATACCTTTCTGATGTGAATAAGCACTCGCTTTTAAACAGAATCCTGGATGTTTAAAGCAGGTAATTTCTTCTTCGTCACCATACCCTGAATCTGTGGGTATTAGTCTGGCTTCTTTGGAGTTGTGTACAGTTCATCTCCTTCAAATGGTTGATCTGGTCAGATATCTTCAGTTTCCCTCTATGATTGTTTGGTGACTGAGAATTTTTCATGCCTTCAGTCAAGTTATTTGATGATTATTGCTCATTCAGCATTATCTTTGTCTCTGGTTTAGACTGTTCTGTTCTAGAAGTTAGGGGATTAATCAATTCTACCAGTCCTGTAAAGTCTGTGATTTACTCTATGTTGACAATATGAAGCAGTTCTCTTATGCCCAATAGAAATAATCGCACTGGAGTCTTTCTTCTGTTTTGGCTTCTATCTTAAGTCTCATTAGTCCAATCAAATCTTCAGTTGGTTTCCCATTGACTGGTTGGTCAAATAGAGTGGCATTTTGGCAGCTAGTTGTTGCTCAGCCAATTGAGCTTTGGGAAGTAGTTGACCTCCTTCAAATCTTTAAATTAAGCTGAGGTTAAGACATGCATGCAGATTAAAATGTAAACATTATAATTGTGAACTACGCATCTATTTTCAATTCTCATGTGTATGGTATTACAGTGTAACTTGTAGCATTACACTGCTCTTAACTGTTATTCTATCTGCGCCATGCAGTCTCATCTCTTGTCAGTTTCTGCTTCTTCAGCCATTGAAGGTAGGTCAGATAGGACAGTAAGGTTGATCCTTTATCAAGATTAAAATTAGCAGATTACCCTTTGGCATAAACAAACTCTTTACATTTTGTTTCATCTGGGTCAGCAGGTTCCTCCCAGAGTGCTGCAGGTATTTCCCCACTGGAGGAATCTTGTTTAATGTTTTTAATATCTCATTTATTCTTACAAATTGGTAAGTTGTGCTTCATTCTTTGGGCATCTTTGCATATGTGACCATCAGCACTTACACTGTTCTGAAACAATGGGCTGAAACTTGCCAGCCATTGAGTAATGTGGGTTGTGATGAGAAAGTTTGAAAATTTGGTAAAGTGTCTAGTGAGGATCATCTTAATGTTAAGACCAGTACTTCTATTTTTCAGCCAACTGTCAGGCATCAAGATGATGTTCTCACTGGTGACTGTTGAGAGACAATACTGGATTAGTGGTGCTGGAAAAGCACAGCAGTTCAGGCAGCATCCAACGAGCAGCGAAATCAACGTTTCGGGCAAAAGCCCTTCATCAGGAATGATTCCTGATGAAGGGCTTTTGCCCGAAACGTCGATTTCGCTGCTCGTTGGATGCTGCCTGAACTGCTGTGCTCTTCCAGCACCACTAATCCAGTATTTGCTTTCCAGCATCTGCAGTCATTGTTTTTACCCCACTGTTGAGAGACAGATTAGTGTAATTTACCGCTCATTAACAGTTTCAACTTTACCAAATTTTGCCTTTTCATTTTCAGTCTCCAAAGGTTAACCTTTCAGGCCTGGTGACCCTTCCTCAGAATAGGGCCGGACCTGAAACTTTAACTCTGGTTTCTCGTCACAGATGCTGCCAGACCTGCTGAGCTTTTCCAGCAACTTCTGTTTTTGTTTCTGATTTATGATATCAGCAATTCTTTCTTTTTTTTTTGACAGAGACACTTGTCTTTCTTAACAGGATTGTTTATTGTATGATTGCAATATGTCCCATTAACATTATTTGCTAAACATATTTACCCTTGGGAATTGTACAGAATACATTTGCTCCTTTTACGTACAAATGTAGACCTCCATTGACTCAACCTGTGGTATCACCAGATTGCGTGGAGCTCAAAGTAACATGGACATGAATTCTTTCAGAGGCATGATCTTTTAGAGCACTTAGCAGACAACATGTGGTTAAGGAACTCCGAATATTTTTGAATAACTAGTTAGATAATAGCTCACAGTTTCAAGAACTGCAGAAACCTCCTTGGTGTGTCAGTGAATGGTAGGTGGTAATTATACAATTTGCAGCTCAATTCGGCTCTGCCCTCTGCAATTCAGCACCATAGGAGCCTAAATCCCAAGCACATTTTCCCAATTGCAATAATAAGGAATCATTCTAAGTGTGTTTGCATGCAAGTGAAAAATCTTCCAATGATAGTGATAGCCATTTTGAGACATTAGAACTGCCTGATAAATGCAAAATAATCTCCCAGCATTATCAGAATTTAACAAAATACTTTAGAAATTATTATTGAGTAAAATGAGAGCAATTTCTTGCATTGAACTCTTACTAGACAAGATTAGAATCTCCTATAAATGTAACAAGTTGACAGTTGAGCTTGTAAGTGGTACATTACCTTTGTTTATTTACAGTTCGAATGATTATTGCATTGAAAGTTTAGTTGGCAAATGTTTTTATAAAGTTATGCCCACACTCCATCCAATTGGAGATATGATTGAGTGTCTTGTAAACAGAAAATGACTTCCTTTTTTTCCAGGATCTGCAAGCTGATTGAGAGGAGAGAATCCCATTCCCACAAGAAACAGGAGCATGAATGTAAATTTTTCAGATTTATTGCACTGGTCATTAAATACATTGTGGTAGTCATAGCAGCAGAACCAGTTCTTTGATTTATCAAGTCAGTTTTGAAAGTGTTCTCTACAATTTTTCAAACACATTTACAGACACAGTTTCAGCACTTCTTGTGACAATCATGACAAATAAATACAAATTCAGATTATTTGATACAAAAAAATCCAACATTATTAACTTTTAAAATGAATTACTCTTGTTAATATCTTAAGGTTTCTATCTTAGTCTCCATTGACACTTCTCTGACCAATGGAAACTATCTATTACTATTTATCTTATTCTAACTTCATTCCTAAAGAAGACCATTAAATCATCTTTAACTTTTTCAGACGTAATGAAAAAAACTTCTTTGTTTATGGCTCACTTTGTAACAGCGTTGCTGCATGCCCAATGAGATTGAGTGCACTTCACTCCCATGAGCCCCCACCATATTTCCACACTCCCATTGCTTTCACAAACTTCGTATAATGTGGTATCCATTCTGGGTTTCCAAATAAGCTGTGATTTGATTTACTCAGACATTTCACTGATATTAACTGGATGTTTTCAGTACTCTGAGGTATCATCATTCAAATCACTTAACTTAATTCGACACTGTCAACCCCTGGAGTTTACAGAATCACGAAATTGTTCTAGCATAGAAGGAGGCCATTTGACACATTGTGCCTGCATCAGATCTCTCATTAAGCAACTTCCTTGGAGCTCCTCTCTGCCCATTTACCCATAACTGTGCACATTCTGAAAAACAGACTAATTGCCTCTGGGACGTGTTTATTAAATCACCTTCCATCAAATTCAAAGGTACTGTATTTCAGACCTTCCCCATTCACTGGATGAACAAGTTTTTTTTCATCCTACCCTTATTGCTTTTTTTAATCAATTAATTTCAATCTGTGTCCTTTCATTTTCAATCCTTTCATGAGTGAGAGTTTTCTTTCTATTTACAATGTCCGGATAATTCAGAATTTTAAATACCACTATTAAATCTCCTCCTAACCTTCATTTTTCAGAAAATAATCTTAACTTCTCCATTTGATATTCATAACTGATGTTCCTCTGAAAGAAAACAAAGAACTGCAAATGCTGGAGTTCTGAAACAAGAACAGAAATTGCTGGAGAAATTCAGCAAGTCTGGCAGCATCTGCAGGAAGAAAGCACAGTTAACACTTCAGTCTGTTAACACTTCATTGATGGCAGCTTGAAAAATGTGGTATATATGCTGAAGATGAGGTTGGAGGAGTTTGGTGGTGGTGATGGAAGGGAGAGAAGAGCGGATAGTTGGAGATAGAGTCCAGAGACAAAGAGAGACAGAGAGAGAGAAAGATATGAAAGGAGTAGGTAAATGAGAGGATAATTGATGGCAGGCAGAACAGGGGAAAAGGAAAGGTAAGGGCAACTATAATGCTATTGGGCAAGACTTAATATGCATAGAATGAGGTCGAAAAATGCAGGGGATGGGGACAATTGATATGTGGAGCTGGTTTAAGGAACAGATATTGCATGTCCTTGATAGGTATGTCCCCGTAAGGCAGGGAGGAATTGATAAAGTAAGAGAACCATGATTTACGACAGAAATCTCTTGTTAAGCAGAAGAGGGAGGCTTATGTGACGATGAGATGAGATGGTTCAGATTAGGCAATGGAGGGTTACAGATTAGCTAGGAAGGATTTAAAAAGAGAGTTAAGAAGAGCAAAGAGAGGACATGAACAGTCTTTAGCAGGTAGAATAAAGGAGACCCTGAAAGCTTTCCATAGGTATATGAGGAATAAAAGGATGACTAGGGTAGGATTAGGGCCACTCAAAGATAGAATTGGGAAGTTGTGTGTGGACCCTGTGGAGATTGGAGAGGTGCTAAACAGATATTTCTAATCAGTTTTCACTCAGGAAAATGAGAATATTGTAGAGGAGAAGAATGAGATACAAGATATTAGACTAGAAAAGATTGAGGTTAGTAAGGAAGAGGTGTTATCAATTCTAGAAGAAGTGAAAGTAGACAAGTCCCCTGGGTTGGATGGGATTTATTTGAGGATTGTCTGGGAAGCTAGGAAGGTGTTGGAGCCTTTGGCTTTGATCTTTGAGTCATCATTGTCTACAGGTTTAGTACCAGAGGACTGGAGGATTGCAAATGTGCCCTAGTTCAAGAAGGGCAGCAGAGATGACCCAGATAATTGTAGACCAGTGAGCCTTACATCTGTTGTAGGAAAACTTTTGGAAAAGGATTAATCATCTAGCAAGCAACAATTTGCAGATAGTCAACATGGTATCTTTAAGGGCAGGTTGTGTCTCACAAACCTCATTGAGTTCTTTGAGATGGTGACCAAGCATGTAGATAAGGGAAGGGCAGTTAAAGTGGTGTACATGGACTTCAGTAAAGCACTTGATAAGGTTCCACATGGTAAGCTGTTGGTAAAAATGCAGAGGCATGAGTTTGAGGGTGATTTAGAAATTTGGATTAGAAACTGCTTTTTGTAAGAAGGCAGCAAGTGGTGGTTGTTGGAAAATATTCAGCCTGGAGTTCAGTTACTAGTGGTGTGCCACAAGGATTTGTTTGGGACCACTGCTGATTGTCATTTTTATAAATGACTTAGACGCAGGCATTAGTGGATGGGTTAGTCAGTTTGCAGATGACACTAAAGCTGGTGGAGTAGCAGACAATGTGGAAGAATGTTGCAGGTTGCAGGGGGACTTGGATAAACTGCAGAATTGGGTTGAGAGGTGGCAAATGAAGTTCAGTGTAGATAAATGTGAGGTGATTCACTTTGGGAAGAATAACAGGAAGGCAGAATACTGGGTCAATTGAAAGATTCTTCACAGTATGGATGTGCAGAGGGATCTTGGAGTCCAAGTACATAGATCCTTGAAAGATGCCATCCAGGTTGATAGTACTGTTAAGAAGCCATACGCTGTGTTAGGTTTTATTGGTAGAGGGATTGAGATCCGGAGCCATAATGTAATGCTGCAGTTATATAAAACGCTAGTGTGGCCACACTTGGAATATTGTATACCATTCTGGTCATCTCAATACAGGAAGGATGTGAAAGCATTGGAAAAGGTGCAGAGGAGATTTACCAGGATGTTGCGTGATCTGGAGGGAAGGTCTTATGAGGAAAGGCTGAGAGACTTGGGTCTGTTCTCGTTGGAAAAAAGAAGGCTTAGAGGGGATTTGATAGAGATATACAAGATGATCAGAGGATTAGATAGGGTAGACAGTGAAAGTCTTTTCCTAGGATGATGATGTCAGCTTGTATGAGGGGATAGCTACAAATTGAGGGGTGATAGATTTAATATAGATATCAGAGGCAGGTTCTTTACTCAGCGAGTGGTAAGGACACGGAATGCCCTGCCTGTCTATGTAGTTAATTCAGCCACATTAGGGAGATTTAAATAATCCTTGGATAAACTCGTGGATGATGATAGGACAGTGTGAGAGGATGGGCTTAGATTAGTTCACAGGTCGGCGCAACATCGAGGGCTGAAGGGCCTGCACTGCGCTATTGTTCTATGTTCTATGTTCTAAGCTAAGTAAGTGATAATAAAGTAGTCAATGCTGAAAGCAAACTATGTAATGTGATAATAGGCTATGGGGTGGGTAAAAAACAAAACAAAATTTGAAATCAGGCTCTAAAGTTATTGAAGTTGATTGCCTCACCCTTTCCCTCCCACCCCACACCCAACCCTTAACCTCGTCTTCATCATCAGTTTTTTTTTAGCTGCTATCAGTTCTGATGAAGAGTCACTGGACTCAAAATTGTAACCCTGCCTTCTTCCCACCGGTGCTGCCAGATGTGTTGAATTTTCCCAGCATTTTCTGTTTTTGTTGATTTTCCCCTGATATGGGCGAATTTCAATCACTTGTAAATTCTTCGAACATTTTATTAATTTAAAAGCTATACATGTTGTTGCATCTGGCTGCTTGAATGATACAAACTCTCTCTTGACATATTGCTGTGAATGGCCTATCCTAAGTGGCACAAAAGTATCTTGTGTAGTCTACAGAGTCAGAGTTAAAAACTGGGGAAGTGGTTGACTTCTACTTGTATGTACAATGAATACTGTGAATTTGGAGTTGTGCACTAACAATTGACATGGCATTTTGAGAAAGTGATGACGTTGTGAAATCAAAGGTCTTGTCTATTTTGGAACTATTGTTTAAACAAAATGAACAATAGAGTTTTGTAAAAAGAAACCATAGAATCTCTACAGCATAGGAGCAAACCTTTCAGCCCATTAAGTCCACACCAACTCTCTGAAAAGCATCTCACCCAGCCCTACCACATTCCTGTATTTCCCACCACTAATCCAATCCATCCCCGGACACTATAGCACAAGTTAACATCTTTGGACTGTGGGAGGAAGCCCCTGTAGAAACAGGGAGAATGTGTAAACTCCACACAGTCACCTGAGGGTGGAATTGAACCTGGCTTCCTAGCACTGTGAGGCAGCAATGCTAGCTACTGTGCCATGCCAATTGTATTGCTTCAGGAGTTGTGACATTTAATATTTACCTTGTGTATAATTATACATGTACATGTGATTCCCAAAACTTTTAAAGGACAAATTCATTTCACACATTTTGATGAAGCAATGCCAAAAGTCAATAATAAAACTTGTTGACTTCGGTAACTGTTACATGAACAGAATATCTGTCATAAATGTCATCAACTTAGTTTTAATGCCTATGTACCACTTTTTCCCTGCTTAGGAGGATTTCAGCTCTTTGTTGATTTTTACTTTGGTGCAGACTAGTTTTTTTACTGACTTGGAACAAAAAATCTTTTTTGCTATATATGACAGTCATCTTAAACTGTACCAAGCACTACTATGTCAGTAAATCTTCGAGAGTTCACTTTTTAGCTCTGTGCTTCTGTTACCTCTCTTTTGATTCCATATCTGGTGTTAACCTTTAAGGCAGCTAAATAAATCAGGGGTACTGCTGTCTTGTGTGGCCAGGCCTCCCCTATATTCAGAGCTGAAAATGTGTTGCTGGAAAAGCGCAGCAGGTCAAGCAGCATCCAAGGAGCAGGAGAATTGACGTTTCGGGCATGACCCCTTCTTCAGGAATGAGGAAAGTGTGTCCAGCAGGCTAAGGTAAAAGATAGAGAGGAGGGACTTGGCGGCATTGGAAATGTGATAGGTGGAAGGAGGTCAAGGTGAGGGTGATAGGCTGGAGTGGGGGTGGGGGCGGAGAGGTCAGGAAGACCTTGTCTCAGTCCAACACGACGGCTGGAGGAAGAGCGCCTCATCTTCTGCCTAGGAACCCTCCAAGCACAAGGGATGAACTCACATTTCTCCAGTTTCCTCATTTTCCTCTCCCCCCACCTTGTCTCAGTCCCTCCATCGCCAGACCATAGCAGCACGACGGCTGGAGGAAGAGCGCCTCATCTTCTGCCTAGGAACCCTCTAACCACATGGGATGAACTCAGATTTCTCTAGTTTCCTCATTTCTCCTCCCCCCACCTTGTCTCAGTCCAATCTTCTTCCTGTTATACTATGAGGAATGACCATTACTTGGATGGAATTTCAAAAGTGACTGTGAAAATAATTTCTAGTTGGAGTCCTTCAACCAATGGTAGCCAATGTTAAACATTATTTCAGCTCAAAGGAAACATTAGTTGCTAAGTAATAACATGTTGTTTTTCTCTCAGCTGCTTTTGTTGGCATTGCATAACAATCTACCATCTATCATGAATGGCTTCTGGTACCATGGTAAGTGACGACCAAATCAGGATAACCTTTCTGAAGTTCTAATTGCAGCATTATATTTAAATTTTATTAAGCCATCTCTCATTTCAAAACATTCTGAAATAATAAAAATTGAATGATCATTAATAGAAAAATACTCACAGTTTGTCCTAAAAGGAATAGACAACATTGTTGAGGCTTTGCCTCTTTCTGGACAATGCTCTGTGTTTCAGATAAAGGTTACAGAAGTAAGCTTATTTCTTGAGAAGTTATTCTTTAAAGTTTGGTATTAAAGCAGACTAGTTTTTTTTTAATCTCCATAAATATGACTGTAAGCACTTTTCTATTGGAATATAACTGTAAATTGAAATTTGGTCAAATTTAGATCATGGTTACTGGAAGAAACAGAATATAAGCCACTAATTATATGGCAAGAGGTTTTAAGAACCTTTGAGCAAAATTTTTACTGATGATCAACTGGAATTTGACTAGTCAGAAGATGTGGAAGACCTACAGTTTGGGATAGTTCCATACGTCATGGAGCTTTAACTGACTTGTTGCTTGTCATTCATTTCCCTCTATCGTTATTCTACTTGCTTTTTTTCATCCGAAGGCAAAAGAAGAGACCTATTGCAATCAAATTGTCGGGTTTTCACTCTCTTTCTTTCTCGCTTTGTCAACTTTATTAAGTAAGTAACTTTGTCTAAATGACAGAAAAATCAAGAAGTGGATTATTAAATATCAGTTAATTAAATGTGAGGGTACACTGCACAGGAGGTGCAAGAAGCAAGATCAACATTATTTGAAGTTAGAGAGTCCATTCAGCAGTCTAATAATAGTAGGGAAGAAGTTGTTCTTGAACCTGTTGGTGCGTGTGTTCAACCTTCTGTATCTGCTGTCTGACAGGAAAGGTTGTAGGGCAGCGTTACTGGGGTGGAAAGGGTCTTCGATGACTTTGCTCAATTTTCAGCATCATTCATGACTCTTAAGAACTTGAAGCAGTTTATTTTCATATGTAGTGAGACATGAACAATATTCAAGTTTGGGCTGATACTGACAGGTAATATTCACACACACAAGTACCAGGCAATGATCAATCTAACAAGAGAAAATCAGAACACCAAATACCATAACATTTGAGAAATATATATTTTTTAAATTAACTTGGATTATAAAAAAATCTAATATTAATAGTGATGACCATGAGACAGTGTTCTAAAATCTAACTGGTTCACTAATGTCTCTCAGGCAAGGAAATCTATTATCATTCCCAATTTAGCCAAAAAGAGAGAGAGGCAGGGAAGAAGCAAGAGGCAGAGGGAGACTCAGACAGAGGGAGAGGGAGAAAGCGAGACAGAGAAAAAGTCAGACAGGAAGATGGAGGGAGAGAGACACAGAGGGAGAAAGAGAGAGAGAGAGAGTATGTATCACTCCAAGCCCACAAATGGCATGGTTGACATCTGACAGATTGTGATGCTTGAAGAAAATGGCTAACACTATCTTCTCATGGATACATGTCAATGACACCCACCTTCCAGTGAGAAAAATAATTTTAGTTTAAAAAATGATTGGAAACAAAAGATAAACATGAGACAGCTGCTCGTGTGCAATTGTAATATAAACTTCTATGAGTGTGAGGGAAATAGAGAGAGAAACTCTCTGGACAGAATAGAAGGTGAGTCAAGTTTATTGTTCCAGGAACATTAAAGAACCTTACAGTGTTTGGGAAAGGTTGAATATATACAGCGAAACAGATATGAAATTCTGAAAGCATACTTTGATAATATTAAGTTCAAACCGGATGTAATTTTGAAATATGAGAGAAAGATTATTTGTTCAGGCTTCTGCTTACAAACCTCTAATGAACAGTAGGAGTGCAACTTCCCACAAAACACCAATGTTAGCACTTTCTGTGTAATCATTAATTTAATGGAATGTCTTAACTGATTTTTAGGTTTAAACATTTCCCATCAGTTACCAATGAATGTGTAATTACAGCTCCCAATGATTCTTATGAAGAGGAGCTACAAATCATGATTTGAAACTACTGTTTAATTTTTGTCTTCCTCCTTTGTTTTTCTGAGTGCCATCTGCTGATCACCTTTCAGCTTCTCTCCGGTTGATAGTTAACTTATCTCATTTAATTTTTATCGCCATGTTGTTTATCCACTTTAAACATATTGTCACATCACAACTTGTGTATCATTAACTCATCTGTCTGCTTTATTTCCTGTGATATCTCATTACTCACTCTATATCATGCTTTGTCTTTTTACTCTATTCTCTGCACCTACCTCTATAACCACATTGTACATCTTTACTTCTTTGCTTGCATTCCCTAATGTTCTTGTTTCTCTGTTCTGACTTTTGTCTTATTGCTTTACCTATTCTACCTATTATTATTGGTATGCTGATATAACACATCAAAACATTGTGTTTCAAGTCTCAATTCATGTCACTATTTTACATTAGACTTCACCCTCTCCAAAAGAAGTAATGTTTTCTTTCCCATTAGTTGGTTCCTGGGAAATCCAAGGCAGGAGCATCTTTATAAGAAATATTTTGTGTCTTCTGCCTTCTCTGACTTAATCACTCTTAGCTGCAAATCTAAATATTCCTGGCCTCTTGTCACTCAATTCCAATGCCCAGATCTTACTTATTCACAGACTCAGGGATTCACCACTGTCTCCCTAATAACCCCATTTTACTTTCTCGGACTCAGTTCTTCTTGGAGTTTACCTTCAACTTTCCAGTACAAATTTCAGAACAAGGTGCATTCCCGCCAGCCAGGTGATCTATTTGATCCCTCCATCTCGGCAGCAACTCCAGGTTTTGGCCATATGCCAAACAGCCAATAATAATAACAATTAACAGCAAACAGCAAAGTTAATGGCCCCAGCAGATTGCACTGCAGTTTAGCTTCGAGGTCCCATTCCTTCCAAGTCATATAGTTTGGGCAATAATCTCTAACCCTAACCCAGTCTTCAATCACTAACCTCACCGTCAATTTCCCACATGTTGGCTGTCACCTGAACACATACCCATCATGAGATTAACATATTGCCCTGCTCTGTTTTTCTTTGCTGTGATACTTCTAGAAGACAACATTTATTCAAAATTTCCAGTGCAAGGGGTGACATGGAGGATTAATGCAAATTCCCATGACATGGTTTGTAAATTTGGTTTAGAGATTTGGCTATTCATGAAAAAGGGTCAAGAATGCCGAACATGAATTATCCTGCAGTTTTTCTTGAACTTTTCAGTTTTTATTATGATACTTATTTCATGAAGCTGTTACATGGAATTAGAATTGCAGTTTATCAATGCATTGATGATGACAGAATTGATGAGCATTCAGATGAGCATGTGATTTAGGAAATCACTTGGAAGTGATAATGTTCCCATGAATTTGCTTTTTGCTCCTCAAGAGTAAATAAGATTCAGGGTTGAACTGTGTCTGAGAGGGTTTGACAGTGTAAGCCCCGAGTGCTTGCTGTTCTGAGCTGGAGAGCCTACAACTAATGGTTTAGAACTTAGGGCCTCAGAATAAGAACTCAGTTATTTATGACTGAAATAAGGAGCAAATCTTTCACTCGGGGGTTTGTGAATTAATGGAATACCCTATCCTATAGCAAGTTCAAGGGACTGCAAGCCATTCAGCAAACCAATCATAACTTAGAATCTTGATAAGTTGTTATAATCCATCTTGTAGAAAGTATATATTGTGGTGACAATCTGTCTGTGATAGATAGAATAGAACTGTGTATCAGCTATTAGTCAAATGACTGATCTCTCCTCGATGCTGTTAGATTTCTTCAATTTTCTTATCTGGGTAAGTGTTGAATATTCTATCACACTCCTGACTAAGCCCTTGTAGAGATAAAGTTACTTTAAGTGGTCAGTCGGTCTCTCTTTTCTGAGCAACCTGTCTCTCTTCTTTTTCACATATAACCACACTGTTGAATAACACTATCAAAATAAGTTTCCACTCATGAGATATTCTAAAATAGTGATAGCGAGAACTCAGCAATATTGTTTTTGAAGGTTCAATGAGTTGATTTGGATGGATTTAGGAATAATTACTGCCTGAAGAGACTCCGCCTTTTACAAAACAGTCCAGGTCCAAATTTTAGTTCAGGTCCTGCTGTGCTTTGGCATAATTAACTCATTAGAAGAATTGTGAAATTAATCTGGATACTGTTACATTTTCAGCAAACAACTTCATTCCTTACTTTATAATGAAAAACAAGTTATTGATGAACTAATGAAAAGTTGGTGTTCTGCCTTGAGACCTTGCTGCAGTGATAGCCAGGAGCTGCAATGAAAAGCTATATTTACTTTGTTCAGCACAGGCCACTACAGTTTATTTTCCTTTGACTTCCATTGACTCAGTTTTACCAGGAGCCTTGTTATCTCATTTAGCTGAGTGCTGCATTGTTGTTGAGAATGACTGCATTTAGCTTTCATAATCGTGTCTGAGTGAAAATTTTACTTAAATCCAAAAAGAAATATAAAGTGAACAGAGTAGAATCCCTACAGTGTGGAAACAGGCTATTTGTCCCAATAAGTCCACACCAGCCCTCCAGAGAGCATCCCATCCTCACCCATTCCATGACCCTATAATTGTGCATTTCCCATGGCTAATGTATCTAACCTACACATCCCCAGACACTACGGGTAGTTTATCATGGCCAATCCACCTAACTTGCACATATTTGGGAGGAATCTGGAGCACCTCGCAGAAACCCATGCAGAACAGGGAAAATGTTCAAACTCCATGCAAACAATTGCCTGAGAGTGGAATCAAACCCAGGTTCCTGGCGTTGTGGGGCAGCAGTGCTATCACTGAGCCACCATGCCACCTCAATATCATGGTAATTCAGAACACTTACCTCCATCTCTCAATTTCCTTAAAAGATTCAGTACTATTCTACAGAACGTGTCAGACATGAGATCCTTACAATGGAAACACCTTCTTCCTGTCATGACATACATTCTAACTCAGGCATTAGCTGTCAGACTGAAATGTAGGTGCTAAATGGTGAATGAATCTAATAGTCATATACTATCAAATACTACATATTTCATGCAGTCAGGTAATGCTACTAATAAAGAACCATTTCCAGGTAAAGGCTATGATTATGAATGCTTCCTGTAGAATCTCCTGAACACTGAAACCTATTCACCAACTGACTGCAATCTGGTGGTTCTAAGTATAAATGCCTTGGTTAAACACATTTCTAGAGGTTGTGGTTTACAACTGTGAGTTACCAGGTTAGATGTGTTAGAGAAAGCAATTACTGCTAAACAGCCTCCCTCTCCATGAGATTTGAGCTACTCTTATAGATTAAAGTCTCTTTTCATTCCCAACATGATCTGACCTGTCGATTCAATTACAACTTCAATTGAAATGTTTGAAAACATAGCCCCGGAGCACAACTTGAGATTGTGGATGATCTCCCAGAAGTGCACTTGAGACCTTCAAAAGGTAAGTTGTAGGTAGTTTTCCATTTGGAACATTTTAGGCTCTGGATGGTATTTTAAATCTGCAGTTGCAAATAATTTTTTGTCCCATTTTGATCCTCAGGTTCCCCAGCTGTGCATCCTTATTGCCACAAAGCGTTCTTCATATGAACTGATAAAACTGCTGGCAGCACTTAGAATAACACCACAACATTTTGGGTTACACAAATTGTCAGATGGACCTCCCTTCCACATCTACCAAACGTAAATCTCCAAAACAGACATTTTAGCCTTCTTTCTACTTTATATCCTATTTGTAACTGAAATCTTTTAAAGATTTAATTGCTGTAATGTAAACTGAAGTTATGCATCATGACCTGCAGATTTCTCGACATAGCTGACTCCGTCGTAGTTGCTTAGGAAGTTAAACCAGCATTCCAAATCCTATACGAACATTCCCAACTCTGAGTTAGGAAAGCATTTCAACTCAATTATCTGAATGATTAACTAGTAAACATTGGATGAATTAAAACCTTATCTATTACTTGGGACCATATCTTCGATCACATAGGCATCCAACATGACCCCCAATCCAATCCTGGCACCCTCTCCATGGACAGGACACACACACACACACACACACATAAAACAGCATCAATTTCTCCTTAATCCATCCTGAACCCAAATCTCCATGCTAATTGGGATGGTACAGTGGCTCAAAGGGGCAGCATGTAGCTCAGTGGTAACACTGCTGCTTCACTGCGCCAGGGATCCAGGTTTGATGGTTTGATTCCAGCCTTGGGTGAATGTCTGTGTGAAGTTTGCACATTCTTCCCATTTGCAGTTTCTCTCTGCTTCGGGTGTTCCGGTTTCCTCCCACCATCCAAAGATGTGCAAGTTAGGTGGATTAGCTACGTTGCCCATAGTATCCAGGAATGTGAAGTTTGAGTGTGCTAGTCATGGGAAATGCAGGGTCACAGGGATAGGGTAGGGGGAGGGTTTGGGTGGGATGCTCTTCAGAGAGTTGATGTGGACCCAATGGGCTGGACGACCTGCTTTAGCTCTGTAGGGATTCTATGATTCTGTGAATACCATGTTGGTTCTCATGGATGTGACCCCAAACAACTCTATCCCACTGCACCACTTCCTACAACATGTAGTCCCAATCCAAACTGCAACTCCACCAGAACCCAATGGACCAGATCCACTTTAGACTACAGACTCCCAAACTGCATACCCCCAAGTCCCAATTCCATGTGACTGCACACGAGTCCCAGCAGACCTGCCCGCCCTCCAACACATCTCACACTTTAACTCAGGACTTCCCAGCCTGAATCCATCCTCCCACAGCTGCTACCCAACAGAACTTGACCAGACTCTGCTTCACTAACCTCGACAATAACTCTAACAGCTTGCAATGTGTGACCTGAAATAGCACCATGACCTACCCAAAGTCCCTATTTACTTACCAGCCACACCTAGCCCACCTACTTGCTACTAGTACCCCACAACTGCATTACCACCTGTAACCCTCACCCACCTAGCACCCTTAACCCTCACCTACCTGGCACCCTACCTGGACCTATCTGGCATCTTTCCCACCTTACCCACCCAGTAGACTTACCCCTCCATTCACTGGTACCCACCTGCTCACCAGGTTCCCTGTAAGCTGTGCATGCAGCTACTCCAAGATTCCACATGTAGCAATCAGCATCTGCGGCCTTGACTTCCACTTTCAGAAGACACAGCTGCACAAAAATCACAGCCAGGTAAAAAATTAGAGAGAACACTGTTTAGATTAGATTACTTACAGTGTGGAAACAGGCCCTTCGGCCCAACAAGTCCACACCGCCCCGCTGAAGCGCAACCCACCCATACCCCTACATTTACCCCTTACCTACACTACGGGCAATTTAGCATGGCCAATTCACCTGACCTGCACATCTTTGGAGTGTTGGAGGAGACCGGAGCACCCGGAGGAAACCCACGCAGACACGGGGAGAATGTGCAAACTCCACACAGTCAGTCGCCTGAGGCGGGAATTGAACCTGGGTCTCTGGCGCTGTGAGGCAGCAGTGCTAACCACTGTGCCACCGTGCCGCCCACCCTGTCTTCCACCCTAACATCTAATCACCCGACACATCTATCGCCTACCTCCTCACCCACTTGGAAACTTATCACTTTATACAACTTACCTTTATACAATTACCTTCTCTCAGCAGCTATTAAAATAGTTATAGAGCCTTTAAACTACAGAATAAGGCAGCTTCTGAAACCAACCTGGCTGTGCTTTCGGCCCAGTGCTTTCAATGTGGACTACTGCACTCATCTGTGCTGCTTTAGCTGGGAATGCTCCTTGTTCAGGCATTTGGCCAACTCCTCCAAAAATATCTGGTCAGCTTCTTATCTGATCTGGGTCAGAAATAGGAATTTAGAGCAATATCTCACGAATTGAGAATGGGCTTATCTCAGACTTTGTAAACATCACTCCACATCCTCCAAATGATCTTGCTTTTCATTTTCTAGAATGTTAAGCAAGGAAAGCCCTGATACTAGACCTTGTTCTGACCAAAAACTTCTATTTGATAATGTCCATAAGCTATCTCCTGCTCTGATCATGATCTTTAATAGACTTTTGGCTCATTTAATTGTGCAAATTTAATGTAATGTCAAGCCATTCCAGTGTATTTTTAAAAAAATTTTCTTAGCACCCATAGTGTGTGTATGTGTGTGTGTGTGTGTGTGTGTGTGTGTGTGTGTGTGTGTGTGTGTGTGTGTAAGTGCCAGACACAGCAAAAGACAACAGGTGTACAAATCTTTATTCAATTCCCAACACCAGGAAGAAAGGAAACACCCGAGTGGCCAGTGACAAGCAGTGCCCTTCACATCAAAGGGCAATACTGCGTGATCAAAAAGGTGAAGGGGAGGCAAGGGATTAAATCAAAATAGAGTTGGAGGGAGAAGTAAAACACTCCACTCCCTGCGGTGCCCACATCTCCTTGAAAATATCAAGGGACTTGGAAGATACCGAATGCTCCTTCTCCAGAGACACCCAGGCTCGGATGTAGCCACGGAAGAGGGGCAGGCAATCGGCCATAACGAATCCTCCACAGCCCACTGCCTGGAACTGTTTATGGCCAGTTTGGCCAGGCCCAGGAGCAGACCCGCAAGGAGGTCCTCTGACCTACTCTCCCCCCGCCCCCGCACCGAGTGCCCACAGATCAGGAATGTGGACTTAAATGCAGCCAAGACCAGAGAAGGACTCTACAAAAACTAAAACGTGGAGTGCTAATGCCCACTCCCCATATGTATGTGGTCCATGGATTCCATAGCAGTTGGGCTGGGAGTCCATGAACAACCGCAATCTGCAGTTGCAGAGGATTGCCATGTGCAACACCCTCCACCCCAAATCACCGGGAGAAAGGGAGTGGACGCCCACGTAGAGGCCATTCCAGTGTATTGGTTTAATTTCCACTAATTACTTCTTAATTGGACATTGGCAAAATATATTTAAAAATTAACAATTGGTCTTTGCTTTAAATGTGTTAGATTTTTATGTTTGAAAGGAAGTTAATAAATGTGCACAGAGTCAGTAATACAAGATCAGGGTTAATACACTAATGCATAATTAACTCACTTGAAATGATTATCCATGAGCATTTCCATTCAATTTCATATGTAAAATGGAAATATTAACAAGAACTGTGAAGATTTTAAGTGCAAACAATATGTAAACAGTCAGGTTAGAATGGTAAAACATTAAAAACATTAAATATTTAACTTAAACTGATTTTGTTATGTCAAAAATCTGTTTTGTAAATATATCTACACTAATGATGTGTTCTTAGTTTAACAAATAGCCAACTTTTGTACATGACTTGGAGATGCCAGTGTTGGACTGGGGTATACAAAGTTAAAAATCACACAACATCAGGTTATAGTCCAACAGGTTTAATTGGAAGCACTAGTTTTCAGAGTAGAACCTGGTGTTGTGTAATGTTTGTACAGATCTTGATTGTCAAAACAATTGAAATGAAATGTTATATGTCAATGACTGATTTAAATACAGGGTAATCCATTTGATATGTTGATGATCAGCTGTCAAATGACCCTGTGTGATTTCCACAAATAATTTCAATTTTTGTTTTTTTTAACCTTAAAAATAGCAGTAAGTCTGAAGCTATACTGGAACCACCTTTATCTTCAGTGTATCTTACAACTTACAGGTGATATTGTAAGCTTAACAAGTTATTATTTCTAATTATGTGAACCAAGTGACAGTTAGTTTACTTAGTGTGACAGATTGCACTATCTGCTATCCCAACATGATGTAGCAGTGACATAAAACACTAATGGATTTTTATATCACTGGCTTACCCTAGCTGCAAGTAGGAGCTGAGCACAACCCTTGAATTTAACTTAGCATACCACAACGCAATCAGAAAAGATGTGCATCTAGGCAAGTGATGATGACTGTTTCTTAAAATGCTCTTTTTGATTCTGTATTAAATGTTTATTCTATCCCTATCACTCCTTCCGCTTGGAAATAGACGACAATTCACTGTGTTGGCTTTAATGCCTGTATTGCCATCTTGCATAGATTCTCTTTGTTTTGTTTGACCAGAGTAGAATTTGTCTGCATTTCCTTCATATGTTGTATTCAAATAGAATTGTTTATAGTTTAAAATTGTGCATTAATTCTAACTTCTGGACATGGTGGAACATGGTGGAACAAAGGGATATTTGTCCATTCAAAACAAGAGCCAGGAAACTTCATCTGAGGACAAGAAGCCTTATATTGGAGGCGGTGGTACAAGGGCAGGGAGTGAGTTTTGTCAGGAGGGTTCTCCTTAAATTAAGAGGTCACTATAACCAGATAACAAGAAGAAGTCCAGGTCGGAAAGATACCAGGATATGTTCATGGAGCCCAGAGAAACAATCTTAACTCACAAAAAACCCAGCAAAATATTTAATCAAATCCACATTGCAGCACCTCTTTTGAGTGAGGTTCCTGTAACTGGCTGGCTTAGCCTGATTGAAAGACTCCAAACTCTTCCACAGGAATAATATTACTATTGTAGCTCACTGGGGCCAAACCTTGATATTTAACAAATGATTCAGTAGGATGGATGTCCTGGACAGGATGAAAAGGAGGAAATGGGTAGGTCCTCCCCACTGTCAATTATGTATACAATCTCCTTAATGAGCACTCATAACTAACACTCATAGCTTTGCCTCATTCGCATACACATAGCACTGCTGTAAGTCTTCCACCCACATCTTATGGTTGACACACAGCTCTTACCATTCAATCATGACAGCCTCATTACTCAAGCAGATTGCACTGGACTGAGTGTTGACCAGGTTATCATCTCTCTTGCAGAACAAATTGACACACATCAGAAAGAAGAAAGGTATAAGGATAGGGTTGTGAGAACAGAAGATGTGGGGTTGGTGTGTGGGAGGACAGTAGGTAGAAACAAGCTACATTATCTGGAATTTCTAAATTAGGAGAAAATTAAAGATGAGGAGTAGGATTTGAAAATGCATATAAATATAAGAATACTATTTAGTAACACACATTTAGAAGTAGCAGATGCTAAACAGAAGGCAGGGACTGAAAGCATTAAGAATAATGGTATAAGAAAAATGAACAGCACTGTCCTTGAAAGTAGGCTCCATGCAAGGCTTGGCCACAGAAGACATAGCAAGAACTTTGCACTGAGACCACACTCTTGGTAAATTCCTGGAGTTCATTTGAAGGGACAAGAGGCAAATGTAAAAATGGTTTGAAGATAAAGCCAATAAAAGAAGGTGAAAAGAATTTTAGTAGATTTGGAGGATTTAAACTAGGATTTTGATAAGTTTTATTAAGGTTGAGGCTTCAGATGTTTCTTTAAAACTATTGTCTAAGGAGACATGTATTAAGGTTTGAAACATGAAAGGCAGGAAAACATTTGTTTTGTCCAAGTAGAAGCAGGAAGCTTCCATCTTGCCTGTCGAAGCTAGGAAGATACCTCAGAAGGAAGAAAACCACTGTATCTGTTGTTCAAAAAGGCAGGAAAGCCAGTACAGAGTTACCATTTTGCTGTTTAACACACTCTTGAAAGAAGAAACACAGTACAGTGCTTCTAGTTAACTGAATTTAAAGCTTTATTGGAAGACATTAAGAGAATATTGTCATCATGCAGAATTTAAAGGCATGCAGGCAAAGAAATTACTGCATCAACATTGCATCACAAAACTAGTCAAGCTTTAAGACCCTTGTAACAAAATGGCATTGATTAGATGGAAGAGTACAAACTTGAAGGCAGCAGACGTCAACTTTGAGATGGTACAGATATAAAAAGCTTTAAAGTAATAAGAATAAATAAATATGTTAGGAAAAAAATTGATGGAGAAATAATGAATGGAACCTTACAGAGGCCTGAGAAATGTAAAGATTTATGGCAGGGTCAGATAGGAAGTCCAGCAAAGCCTATCACGACATTGGGAGCAATTCGTTCAATCTTTTACGCATTTTCTGAGCAGTGAGACATATTTCTACCTAAGCAGTAGTGAGTTACCAATTAAGGGGGATATTGGCTTGTTAAATGACTCATTAACACTACAACTCACCTCATTACCATTCTGCTTCCTGTTTTATCAAATGTGTCAAACAAGCTGGAGGTTGAGGATTCTCCTTGTGGAAGTCAAAGCTGGTACCTGGTGACTTCCTCTCACAGCTGGCTGCAATCTTAACTCTATTGCAGTGTCCGTGTTGCTCAGCACCAAATAGTACCTGATCCATGGCACCAGCCCCATCCACCCCAAAACCTCAGCAACTGGCATTTGGAATACTGATGGATGTTTGTTGTTGCTTTCCTAAGAAGGAGAAGGCGGATGTAAGAGGTCCATGACTGAAAGCAAGCAAAGGAGCAGCTACAGACACCCGTAGAGAATGGGAAGCATCCACCTCAGGGAACAGTCACAGCCACAGGGCCCCTTGAGAAGTGTGGGGCCCACAACAGGATCAGAGCTTTATGGCCCTGACTCCAAGTTCTATGGATAATTGAGGTACAGTGTTTGTACAGGTTCTGTATGTCCCAGAACAGTGACAAAATAACTCTGATGCCCTGTGTCCTAAGATCCTAAAAGAGGTAGTTACAGACATAGTGAATACATTGGTTGTAATTATACAAAATCTTTGGATTCTGGAGAAGTACAAGAGGATTGGAAAACTGCTAATGTGATGTTCCTATTCAAAAAGCGAGACAGGCAATAAGTGTGTATTTATAAGCCAGTTAACTTGACATCTATTTTTTTGAAAAGTATTGAAATCAATTATTAAGGATGTAATAACAGAACGTTTGGAAAATCATAATCTAATCAAGCAGAATCTGAGTGGCTTCATGAAAGGGAAATCATATCTGATGAATTTATTAGAATTTTTTGAGGAAGTCTCAACCAGGTTGATAGAACATAGAACATAAAACAATGCAGTGCAGGACCAGACCCTTCAGCTCACCAAGTCTGTGCCAATCATTATGTCATTCAAAAGTAAATCCACCAGGTCATGGTCTGTATCCCTCTATTCCCTGTCTGTTCATTTGTCTGTCTAAATGGCTCTTTAACATTGTTAATGTATCTGCTTTTACCACCTCCTCTGGCAGTGTGTTCCAGGCATTAACCTCTTCTGTGTAAAAAACTTTCTTCACGCAACTTACTTAAATATTTACCCTCTCATCTTAAACCTAAGTCCCCTGGGATGCAAGGCATTAGGGTCGGGGGACTTATCTGTCCTTAGCCACATTAGATTAATAGTCAAATAGTCTAATACTATTTCTTTAGTGATTGTAGTGATATTTAATTCCTCCCCTCTATTCTTTAGTGTTAATGGAATGTTCAAAGTATCTTCTACCACAAAGACAATGCAAAATATTTGTTTAACTTTTCTGACATTTTCTTATTCCTGAAATCCACTTTCGAAGGCACCCATGTTCACTTTTCACATTTTTTAAAAAGCTCTTATTGTTGGTTTTTATGATTCTCACTAGTTTGCCCTCATGGTTTAGTGTCTTTGTTGGCCTCCTTTACCGGATTCAGAATTTATCCTGGTCTTCAGGCTGTCACTGACCTTGGCATGCTTTTTCTTTCAACTTCATTTTCTCCTTACCTTTCTTGGTTAGCCATAGTTGATTTACCCCTCATTGATATTTGTGATGTGGTCCTGCAAGTAAATGCTAAGGATACTGTGGAAGTTGTGCTGATGGAGGCTCTCCGGAAGGTGCATGCGACTGTGTTACAGGACCGTTGTCTCAGCAACATATATAAAGTTGGTGATGACCATGGCTTTGTACACATGACTAAAAGCAAAAAACTATGGATTCTGGTAATCTGAAACAAACACAGGAATGCTGTAGAAACTCAGTAGGTCTGGCAGCATCAGAGTTAACATAGAGTTGTAGAGATGCACAGCACAGGAACAAATTTATCGGTCCAATGCATCTATGCTGACCAGATATTCTAACCTAATCTACTCCCATTTGCCAACACTCGGCCCACACACTCTAAACCCTTCCTATTCATATACCCATCCAGATGCATTTTAAATGCTGTAGTTATACCAACCTCCACCACTTCCACTGGCAGCTCATTCCATACACGCATCACCCTCTGTGTGAAAAAGTTGCCCTTTAGGTCCCTTTCATATCTTTCCCCTCTTACCCTAAACCTATGCCCTCTAGTTCTGGACTCCCTCACCCCAGGGGAAAGACCTTGTCTATTTATCCTATTCATGCCCTTTGTGATTTTATAAACCTCTATAAGGTCACCCCTCAGCCTCTGATGCTCCAGGGAAAACAGCCCTAGCCTGTTCAGCCTCTCCTTATAGCTCAAATCCTTCAGCCCTGGCAACATCCTTGTAAATATTTTCTGAACCCTTTCAAGTTTCACAACATCTTTCCAATAGGACAGAGACCAGATTGCATGCAGTATTCCAAAAGTGGCCTAACCAATATCCTATACAGCCACTACATGATCTCCCAACTCTGATACCCAATGCTCTGACCAATAAAGGAGAGCATACCAAATGCCTACTTCATTATCTTACCTACCTGCAACTCTACTTTCAAGGAAATATGAACCTGCACTCGAAGCTCTCTTTGTTCAGCAACCCTCTCTCAGACCTTACCATTAAGTGTGTAAGTCCTGCTCTGATTTGCTTTTCCAAAATGCAGCACCTCACATTTATGAAAATTTAAAATCCATCTGCCACTTCTCAGCCTATTGGCCCATCTGATCAAGGTCCCATTGTACTCTGAGATAACCTTCTTTGCTGATCACTACGCCTCCAATTTTGGTGTCATCCGCAAACTTACTAACTATACCTTCTATGTCCACATTCAAATCATTTATATAAATGACGAAAAGCAGTGGACCCAGCACCGATCCTTGTAGCGTTCCATTGGTAACAGGCCTCCAGTCTGAAAAGCAATCCTCCACCGCCACCCTCTGTCTTCTACCTTTGAGCGAGTTCTGTATCCAAATGGCTAGTTCTCCCTGTATTCCATGAGGTCACACCTTGTAACCAGTCTCCCATGAGGAACCTGGTTGAACGCGTACTGAAGTCCATATAGATCATGTCTGCCACTCTGTCCTCATCAATCCTCTTTGTTATTTTTTCAAAACCTCAATCAAGTTTGTGAGACATGATTTCCCACACAGAAAGCAATGCTGAGTATCCCTAATCAGTCCTTGCCTTTCCAAATACGTGTAAATCTGTTCCTCAGGATTCCCTCCAACAACTAGCCCACTACTGAGGTCAGGCTTACCGGTCTATAGTTCCCTGGCCTTTCCTTTCCTAAACAGTGGTCCTGTATTGGCCAACCTCCAGTCTTCCAGCACCTCACCTGTGACTATCCATGATACAAGTATCTTAGCAAGGGGCCCAGCAATCACTTCCCTGGCTTCCCACCGAGTTCTCGGGTACACCTGATCAGGTCCTGGGGATTTATCCACTTTTATGCGTGTCAAGGCATTCAGCACTTCCTCCTCTGTAATACGGACATTTTTAAAGATGTCACCATCTATTTCCCCACATTATATATCTTCCATGTCCTTCTCCACAGTAAACACTGATGCAAAATACTCGTTCAGTATCTTCCCCATCTCCTGTGGTTCCACACATAGTTGTTAAGCCCAGTATGATTGCTCTCAAGAACATGGTAAATAGGTTGCAGCAAGTACAGATCCCTGCTTCACATCATTGGTGACTCACAGATGACTGTAACTTGTTGTTGTATTTGATCCATCAATACAGGTTTTCATTAAACTGCTTCATCGTGGCCTTGGTGAGGTTATAAGGTAATGTACAAGCCTTTGTTTTGTTCACACTTTCCTTGCAATAGTCTGAGTGCAATCACTATATCTATGTTTTTGTTTCTTTACTTTGAAACCATCCTGGCTCTCTGGGAGGTTTTCTTCTGCAGTCGTTGGCACAAGCTTGCTCAGAAATATACTGAGCAGAACCTTCCAAGCCATATAAAAAGATGTTCCCATGACAGCTGAAGAAGTCTGACTTTTCTCCTTTGTTTTTCGATGAGGTGACTGTCGTGATTAGAACTATATCAGCCGGGGATTTCATAGAATGTGAACTCCCTGATTGGACCAGTTCAACAACCCTCAACATGGAGTCCTGGCTGACAGATATAGACAGGAAAGTCAGGGACTATGCCTACTGTAGGAGCCAGCTCTGAGCTAGCTGGGTCAATGTCATGTACTATGTATCTGTAAATAATGGGTGACTTGATTATGGGATAGAGGCTTTTCTGGAGTTATTTCAGTGATGATAGTAGCATTAGGGAGATCATGTAGAATCCTGCATTGTTGTCTGAAATGCATGGATCTTTGTATATAGATAGGAGAGGGCCAAGCATGCTTCAAGTTAGATTTCCATTGACTCCAGGGGTTATGTGGCACTTCAGCTGGTTGATGGCATCACAGTTTCCTCTAGCGTCACGCTCTCATCCTATTTATTTTTTTGACAGATTGTTTTTCGAAGTAGTTGATGTACCCTGTGCACTTGGCAATGAGTGTTTTTCAAAGCGCTCTGACCAATGATCCAGGACTGACACCTTGTCAGTATGTAATGTCTTGCCATTGGTGTTCTTTAGGGGGGCTTTCAGTTTGATATGCTGGCCCATGGACAGATTTTAGATGTTTCTTTTATTGTCTGTATCAGCATACAGTTCAGTTCTTTTATCCACGAGTGCAATCCACCGGTCATTTTAAATGAGTCTCAGTTCACCAGCAATCTGTAATAAAAAGCCACTTACTGTTGAGCATATACTCATTTTCACTTGTTGTACAAGCCCATCTGGTGCAGTCGTGCCCCACAGGAAAGGAAAATTGCTGCCCTTGCCTGGTTTTTGCCACATGTGCCTCCAGACCCATCGCAATGTGGTTGTCTCCTAAATAATCTCTGAAATGACCAAGAAAACAACTCAGTTAAAGAGTAATTAGGGATGGGCAATAAATGTTAACCTTGCTGGTGACACTCGCAATGAAAGAATTTCTAAAGAAGTGACAAAAGAACTCTACAGCTGCAAAACTGCAGGACACTTCAGCTACTTGTAATTCCCTTGCCCTGCTCTGAAGTTGTGACAGCTATCAGATTTCAGTAAGAACATCTTTACTGAAGTGCAGACATCTCACATAGTGTTCTTCACTGAGGTAGGAAAGTGACTTCATAACTACTTGGATGGAAATCATCTACATCTGAGTATCATTTTCCCTCTCTTCTAGCAGCCTGTTCTCTATGTCCTTTTCACATTTTCTTAGTTATATTCTATTCTAAGAGGAATACTTATCACTCTACCCACATATTGGAGACTTGTAACCTTCAGTGCCTACTACATAACTCCTCCTCGACTTTAGCAGTTAAAGAACTCTAGAAAGCACCAAACACTTGGATAATCATGGCAACAACCAATGACAATACGTCAGCAGTGGAAAGCATCTGATGATCCTTGAACTAATGCTCTTAGAAGTGGTTGTGAGAAAGGTTTATTCCTGCTGCTGAATGTATTTTCAGCTCTGGATGATTAAGACATGGCCTTAGTTGAGACTATGAGCTCCCAAATGCCATCAAAACAATATTATATTGTGATTGGTTTTATAATCTTCTCACTCCTCCTATAACCAGTAGACATCCCTAACTCATGTATTAGATTAGATTACTTACAGTGTGGAAACAGGCCCATCAGCCCAACAAGTCCACACCGACCCACCCATACATTTACCTCTTCACCTAGCAGAGCCAATTTACCTGGCCTGCACATTTTTGGACTGTGGGAGGAAACCGGAGCACCCAGAGGAAACCCACACAGAAACAGGGAGAATGTGTAAACACCATACAGTCAGTCACCTGAGGCAGGAATTGAACCCAGGTCTCTAGTGCTGTGAGGTAGCAGTGCTAACCACTGTACCACTGTGCTGCCCACTAATGTCTTTACAGAAATGGCATCCCATATGGCTCACACTACTGGTGCACACACACTGCTGACACCATTCTGAATGCCTAAAGCCATAGTCACATCCATAATGATAGTGTTACGTGTCCAAATTCTATGCCATTTGGCTTTATTTGTGTAATTCAGGGCTTTGCAGTTAGGCATGAAGATTTGATTAGCTTGTTGAATGAACTCCTAATTACTAGCACAATAAATCTAATAATTGTTTTTTATGAACCATACCTTTAGGGGACAACAATATGTGTTTTCAATGTAACAAAGATTGATTATTGTACATTTGAGTTTCTGTCAAATAAATGCAGATTAATAACTGAGTCCTGATTGCTTGCAGAGCCAACAGAATCCATCTGTTTCCAAAAGGTTCTTACCTCAGCAATTCTAAGAACAAGTAAATAGTATCTCATTGTTAGTACTGGTTGTAACCACCCACCGTATTAAATTATTTAATTTTAACACATTTTCACAGGTTTTTGAGAAATGTCAATTAAGATATCTGGTATGGCTAAAGGAACCAAACCAGCTGGAGTGACTCTGATCCTGTCAGTGCAATTGCTCTGTTTATGAACTGAGGCAGGAACAATAATCATTTGAAGTCCCCTTTTGAAAGTTAACACAATGACTGCAGCTCCAATTACAGATTCATATTGACCTATCTGTACATTGATCAGCAACCTGCTATCAAACTTCTATATTAGCTCCACCTAGTCAGATTCTACCAAGGAGATTCAGATGGGATTTGAGAAAAAAAAACTCTATCATTCAGAGGGTGTTGGCAATCTGGATTTCGCTGTCTTAGACAACAGTGGAGGCTGGAAACTTTATGATCTTTAACAAAAAGAAATGGATAAATACATGAAATGTCATAACATTCAAGGATATGGGACAAGTGGAGGAAATTAAGATTAAAGTGCCTTTAGCGTTTGTTATTTCGGTATAAACTCGATAGGGAGAAGGGCCTTCTGTGCACTTATGACTCCAGTGAAACAAAATGTAAGGAAAAGAGTAATCAGACCAATTAGCTGAAACTAAACTCTCAACAATAGGCTAGGGTTGGATTAGAGGGTAAAGTTCTGGAAGTTGGAAAGAATAACTCAACTTGCTTTAAGCATCTTCACCCATACCAATCCTCACTGCCTTTAACAAATGTGAGTCATGGGACAGACAACCTATCTATTCGCAGGAGGTGGGTTGATCATTTAAATTTTATAATGAAGCCTTAAGTCTTCTGACTTATTGTAAGCTTACATTTCCAGGTTTCAGTAAGCAGACGAAAGATGCTGAGGGGCTTTATTCCTGAGTTAAGAACCTGTATAGCACTGCCTGTGGTTCAGGAAGAGCAGGAGCGTTAACTCAAAATCCAACATGTTACACATTAGCCCAGATGAAAAAAATACACAGTAAAAGACAGTAACACTTAGAGTCATAGAGTCATAGAGATATACAGCATAGAAACAGTCTAACCTTGGTCTAACCCGCTCACGCCAACCAGATATCCCAACCCAATCTAGTCCCACCTACCAGCACCCGGCCCATATCCCTCCAAACCCTTCCAATTTATATACCCATCCAAATGCCTCTTAAATGTTGCAGTTGTACCAGCCTTCACCACATCCTCTGGCAGCTCATTCCATACACATACCACCCTCTGTGTGAAAAAGTTGCCCCTTAGGTCTCTTTTGTGTCTTTCCCCTCTCACCCTAAACCTATGCCCTCTAGTTCTGGACTTCCCAAACCAAGGGAAAAGACTTTGTCTATTTATCCTATTCATGCCCCTCATAATTTTGTAAACCTCTATAAGGTCACTCCTCAGCCTCCGATGTTCCAGGGAAAACGGCCCCAGGCTGTTCAAACTCTCCCCATAGCTCAAATCCTCCAACCCTGGCAACATCCTTGTAAATCTTTTCTGAACCCTTTCAAGTTTCACAACATCTTTGCTATAGGAAGGAGACCAGAATTGCACGCAATATTCCAACAGTGGCCTAACCAATGTCCTGTACAGCTGCAACATGACCTCCCGACGCCGATACTCAATACTCTGACCAATAAAGGAAAGCATACCAAACGCCTTCTTCACTATCCTATCTACCTGCGACTCCACTTTCAAGGAGCTATTAACCTGCACTCCATGGTCTCTTTGTTTAGCAACACTCCCTAGGACCTTACCATTAAGTGTATAAGTCCTGCTAAGATTTGCTTTCCCAAAATGCAGCACCTTGCATTTATCTGAATTAAACTTCATCTACCATGTCTCAGCCCATTGGCCCATCTGGTCAAGATCCTGTTGTAGTCTGAAATAACACTCTTCGCTGTCCACTACACCTCCAATTTTGGTGTCATCTGCAAACTTACTAACTGTACCTCTTAGGCTCGCATCCAAATCATTTATGTAAATGACAAAAAGTAGAGGACCCAGCACCGATCCTTGTGGCACTGGTCACAGGCCTCCAGTCTGAAAAACAACCCTCCACCACCACTCTCTATCTTCTACCTTTGAGCCAGTTCTGTATCCAAAATGGCTAATTCTCCCTATATTCCATGAGATCTAACCTTGCTAATCAGTCTCTCATGGGGAACCTTGTCGAACGCCTTATTGTAGTCCATATAGATCACATCTACTGCTCTGCCCTCATCAATCTTCTTTGTTACTTCTTCAAAAAACTCAATCAAGTTTGTGAGGCATGATTTCCCACGTACAAAGCCATGTTGACTATCCCTAATCTTTTCAAATACATGTACATCCTGTCCCACAGGATTCCCTCCAACAACTTGCCCACCACTGAGGTCAGGCTCACCGGTCTATAGTTACCTGGCTTGTCTTTACCGCCCTTCTTAAGCAGTAGCACCACGTTTGCCAACCTCCATCTTCTGGCACCTCACCTGTGACTATCGATGTACTCATTATACTGAAGCTCCATTTTTAAGTATACAAGATAAATCAGGCCAATATGTCTCATTTGCCAGTTTTACCTTGTTTTCTGTCTGGGAAATCCTCTCTCTTCTCTATGATATGTCTGCTTTTTCCAACAACCATCAGTTTCCTCCATGCACTCCCCCATGATTGGAACAGTCCAACTATTATCTCATTTACTCCCATCATAAGATCAACACCACAGCCCAACTAACAATGGAACTCTACCCTCCCAGCAATGGCCCCAACATGACGCCCGTGACTACTATTCGCTGCTCAGACCACCATGTGCAAACCAACTTGATTTGACCCTCACCGAAGGTGGTCAGTACCAGCTCCTTCATGATCAGAGACCTGCCCATCCTTACTCCTGCCCTCACTAACCCTACCTTCCCTCAGGCCAGCTCAGCTGCAACTTTGTGCCGTGGGACTTCTCATCGAATAGCATTCCAGCCTGGCCCAGACCAGCTCTGGGTAAGAAAAGTACAGATACATCAACTTAAATAAGACTTGCAGGTTGTTTGGGAGATCCATAATTCCAGGTTTTCTCCCCTCCCAACAGGCCCAGTAAAGTGCCTCTGATCTAAAATCCAAAGCAGAGAGTTTGCTAGTATTGTCCTGCTCTATATATTGTAACAGTATTATCCTTTGGCTTTTGATTATTAAGCAGAACATTTATTACAATTTTATAGTAGTGATCACTGAAGGTTTGAACTGAGTCTAAAGCAATGTCCAATTTCAAAATGAAGCAATTACTGACCTTATGGGGGAACTTATTTAAAGCTGTGCCCTTGCGGGGTCCCTTTCATATTTCGGGGAGCTGTAATCACTGATAATGGTGCAATGAACAAAGTTAATATTGCAAAAGAAAAACATCTGGGTAAATGTTAGGCTGAACTTTACACAGAGGCCAGAACCCTGTCCCTGGATTAAAAAGATGGTGAAAACTCCATTCCTACTTGGCTGAGTCACACCAGAGCTGATCAATGTTTGAATCATTAATTGGACAATCCTCCCCCACCGAGAGGAGGTCCTGACATTGAGCGTTGCCAGGGCAATCAAAGAGCCAGCAACTTCTACTCACAGCAGCTCCCCTGGGATTGGCCGATTGCTGGAACTACAGACCATCTAATGCCAAGGAGTCACAGGACAGGTTGCAAAGGTAAGTTGGGGTTTTTAATGGTAACAGAATTTGGTGAATCAGGGAAGGGAATTGCATTAAGGAGGGTGAGGGGAACATGCACTTAGTGAAAGGTTAGTATTTCTGGTGGACACAGAATACCCAAACAAAAGAAGTCCCACCCAGTAAGCAACAAAGTTACTGGAGACCCTGAAAGTGGTCATTAATTGCAAATAAAACCATAGGTGATGGAGGTAAGTGATGGCTACTGTGCTGATGCTATCCCATTCGACGTATTGGAGCTTTGTTATGCATCTCTACTCATAATAATAAAGCACCTGTGGCATTGCTTATTGTAATAACATGAAATGCCTCAGTCTCAGCAATGTGACTCTCTGACTCCTTATCGACCGATTTGACTGAAATTATTGCCCCAGGGCTGTTAAGAATCCAACGATGCATTTAAACTGTAAAAACTATGGAGACAGTGACAACGTTGGGATGGGGAGTGGGAGTGGTAAGACCTGCTAAGTTGATACTGGGACCTTTTCATCTCTTGTCATCTTAAATTGTCTGAAATCATGGACAGAACATCTGTCTGTTGCACACCATTTTAATTTCAGTTGAGGGCAAGCTCACAAAGTTTTGCTCCTGCCAACAAAACTGACTAAAGGAAGCAGCCTGCATTGAGAAGCAATTAAGACAATTGGATAACCGTGTAATCCCCAATCAGTCAAGTCTAATATCTAAAAAAAAACGAATGTTGATTTGCTGAAAGCACTTGACTATTGTAATATGTTTCAGCCTTGTTAAGTAGGTTTGCTTCCAGGATGAGGAGGATATGGTCACGATAATAAGGTCACTAGGTTAGTCATCCAACAGCCCAGGTTAATGGTCTAAGGACTTTAAATTCCAATACTTTAGTGGATAGCATTTATATATAATATAAAAATCTATCATTGAAAATTTCATATCAGTAAACATTGATGATCATAAAAACTCACCGGGTCTATGACTATCTTAATCATGACAGAGATAGATTCTTGACAAACAAAGGAGTCAAAGGGCACAGACAACAGCCAAGGAAGTGAGGCTTCAGTCAGATCAGCCATGATCTTATAAAATGCCAGACGAGTCCTGGGGACAGGGAGGGGGGTGGTAGGGGGCAAATGGCCTATGTTTCTATGTTTTTAAATGTTTCATTTTAGAAATTCTTTCCTCATACTAATATTTGTCATAATAATGCTAGGGGAGTTGATCATTCATTAGGCAATTAAAAACAAAGGTTTCAAATCATGTCAGGAAGTACCACTCCCGAACCACAATTCAATTTTAGTGTTGAATGTATTTCTTCCACTACCTTTGTACATTTTTTGGGCAGCACGGTGGCATAGTGGTCAGCACTGCTGCCTCACAGCGCCAGAGACCTGGGTTCAATTCCCGACTCAGGCGACTGACTGTGTGGAGTTTGCACATTCTCCCCATGTCTGCGTGGGTTTCCTCCGGGTGCTCCGGTTTCCTCCCACAGTCCAAAGATGTACACATCAGGTGAATTGGCCATGCTAAATTGCCCGTAGTGTTAGGTAAAGGGGTAAATGTACAGGAATGGGTGGGTGACGCTTCGGCAGGTCGGTGTGGACTTGTTGGGCCGAAGGGCCTGTTTCCACACTGTAGGTAATCTAATCTAATCTAATTTTAGCTATCAAAGTTCTATTCACTGATTTAAAATGACTTTTAACATTTTTGAGATTGATTTGATTAAAATGTTGCAAAGAGAAGAGCAAGTAAGACTCCAGCAACTCTTATTCAGACTCTGGGAAACTCCAGATTCATTACAAAGAAACATTCAACTATACAATTACACACATGATTAAACAGGAAGTTTTTTTTTGGACTAATGACTATAATTATCTGCATCCTTATCAATAGACCATTGTTGTGGGTTTGGAGTCACATGTAGACCAGACCAGATAAGGATGGCAGTTTCCTTCCTTAAAAGTCATTAGTAAACCTCTTAGTGTTGTTTAGTGAATTAGCATTGTCTAGTTTGATGAATAAAAGACTGCATCACCATCTGAACAGTGAATGTTATGCACTCATCAGCAAATATCCCCATGTCTGAACTTTTGATGCAGGAAAGGTCATTAATGAGACAGCTCAAAGTAATAGAACGAGGGCACTATCCTGAAGAATTCCTGCAGAGATGTTCTGTGGCTGAGATGACTGAACTCCAACAATTATAACCGTCTTGTTTTGTACTCAGATTTCTGATGAAGGACATATGCCCAAAACCTCGATTCTCCTGCTCCTTGGATGTTACCTAACCTGCTGTGCTTTTCCAGCACTACACACTCGATTCTAATCTCCAGCATCTGCAGTCCTCACGTTCTCCTCCTTGCTTTGTACTCAGCATGACTCCAGCCAGTATTTGTCACTTCTTCCCCATTTACTCTAGTTTTAATAGGGTTCCCTGTTGCCACACATGGCTAAATGCAACCTTGATGTCAAGCACAGTCACTCTTACTTCATCATTGGAACTCAGTCCTTTTTTTCCAAGGCAAATGAGATCAAGAGTTGAGTGGCCCTCATGGGTCCCAAACTGGTTGTCAATGAGCAGGTTATTGCTGAGCAAGTGCCAATTGGCAATAGTCATGATAACAGTGTTGCATCACTTTGCTGATGATCAGTTCTGGATTAAAAGGTCAGCAATTAGTTGGACGAAGTGGGTTTTTCCTGCTTTTTGTTCACAGGACACATTTTTTACCTAGCTGAATAGATGCCAGCAGAGGACTGATTCCTGAACTGGCTGATCTTCACGGACAGTGTGTTACAGGTATATTTCAGTTCTCATTAGGGAACTGACTGGTTACAGCCTGTGTGTTATTCTTAAAAAAAATGTTGCCGGCAGAACTATAATGAAACAACTTGGCTAGTAATGCAGTTAGTTCAGAAATGCCAGTTTTCAGCAATTGCTGGAATGTTGTCAGGGCCTATAGCTTTTGCAGTATCTGCTGCCTTCAGTTATTTCTTGATGTCATGGAGAGTAATTTAAAATTGCTTGAATATTGGTACCTGTGGATCGCAAGATTAACCAAGATGGATGTAATAAATATTTTTAATTGCCAGGGACATTGCTGGCTGGGCCAGCTTTTACTACCCAGTTGCCCTTGAGAAGGTCTTGGTGAGCTGCCTTCTTGAACCACTGCATGTGTTGTTGGTCTATTTTTGTCATTGTTGTTTCCAGTGTCTATGTCAAAGCCACATGGCTCATCCACATTCATTCCCTTTTTGTTTCCTTTTGGACTAGTTTATACAATGGAGTGGCTTGCTGGGCCAATTCAGGGAGCAGTTGAGAGCCAGCCACATTAGCGTGAGTCTGGAGTCACTGGTAGGCCAGCAGTTACCTTCAATAAAGGGCATTAGTGATCTAGATTGGCCTTTCCTGACAATCTATAATGGTTCTTGCAATATTCTTATTACAGATTTTTTATTGAATACGAATTCTACCTGCTGCCATGGTGGGTATTGAACATTGATCCATAGAACATTACCTGGGTCGCTGATTTAATAGTCTTATAATACTAGACCTCCCTATAACCAGGAGTAAGCACAACACTTCTCCTACTGGCTTCTACAAACTAGAATTGCATAGCATTTACAGGTGGCATGGTGGCAAGCACTGCTGCCCCATAGCATCAGAGACCTGGGTTTGATTCCTCACTCAAGCAGCTGTCTATGTGAAGTTTGCACAATCTCTTCATGTCTGTGTGGGTTTCCTCTGGGTGCTCTGATTTCCTTTCACAGTCCAAAGATGTGCAGGTTAGGTGGATTGGCCATAGGAAATGCAGGGTTACAGGTATAGGGTGGGAAATTGGGGGTGGTGGAGGGCTCAGTTTGGGTGGGATGCTGTTCAAAGGGTCAGTGTGAACCCAAATGGGCTGAATAGACTGCTTCCACACTATAGGGATTCTATGATTTACCCCTTTTGAAAAAGTCCAGAAGGAGTTTAGGAAAATTGTTGAAATAATATGAAAGCAATCTTGACAAAGTGTCCTAGAAGGACTCTTGATGAACTTCAAATGTCACTTTCAACTGCAATATAGACAGTTAATGTCAATCAGTATGTGAACATCGAAAGATGAGCATTGACTTTTAGTGGTCTAGTCCAGTGTCCCTAACTCTGTGCCAGGAGCCCTCAGTTCATGTCCCCTTGCTCCAGAGGTGTATATTAACATGTCTGGACAAGCTGATGAAAAGATATGTCATGCAAGATGAACATTGGGCTCTTGTGGCACAATGGTGGTGTTCCTCTATCACTAAGTCAGGAGGCCTGGGTTCAAATCCCACCTTCTCCAGAGGTGTGTCAGAACATTACCAAACAGATAATTAGAAAATATCTGAAAGATGAGCATAGGGGCTCTTATAGTGTAGTGGTAGTGTTCCTACTGTTGAGCTAGGAAGTCTAGGTTCAAGTCCTACCTATCACAGAGGTGTGTAAATAACATCTTTGAACAGGTTGCGTAGAAAATATTTGAAAGGTGTGCTTTCTTTCAGGAGCACTCAAATTATTAGCAATGTCTTATTTTATATCTGTCAGCCAGTTTCTGCTGGGAGAGGTCACTAATTGAAATGTTGCCAACCAAAATGTCATACAATCTCTTTAATGAGCTCTAGTAGATAAATTAATTGGCAATTAGACCTTTAGCAATCTTCTGACACTCATTCCAAACTTGCACTTCAACTCCTTTCACAACATGGCATTTAATATAATTGGAAAAGCCACACTGCTGTCACCAATGTATAATTTTAAATGCCTGTGCTGCCAGAATGGTGTGGCTGAGACGCCTTGGGAATATTTGTTGCCAGCAATCCCCTTTATTGGTACTCGTCTAAGTTACCCAGTGGGAAGAGTGTCCAAAGGTGTTTTCATCAGAATGTAAATTGTTTATTACATAGTATTTATTATCTACTTACATTACATCTAAGATATATTCTAATTCTTTACACATTACTGTTGGCTTCATTGATTTATTACTAAAACAACTTGAAACAAACACACCCTGCTTTTCGGTGCAAGGAACAGTCTTTTGTATCCAGCTGGGTGGAGATCATCTCATGCTAGCAGTTAATCCTTTCAGGTACTGAGCACCAACACAACAGCATATTGCACGAAATGTGGACAAGTCCAAGATCCATAACTTGTGCTCTTTGAGAATGTCTATTCACTTAGTGATGTCAGCAGATTCTTAGTGTGAAAAGGACATTAAAAAACTGCACTCACAATAATCTCATAGAAAAGAAATCACAGGTGACAGATATTCTAGATTTCCTCAGAGTGAAAATTGGTTTTAAACTACAAGTTCACACAGAAAAAGTTGGATCTAATGAACTGTACAACTTATTCAGCTTTGAAAGCCATTCTCGAGCTGAACAGCAAAACAGAGTGCTGTGCCAATTCTAACTGATGTCTCTTCACACTAACTCACTAAATTCCTTGATGTAATTTAAATGAATTACTCTCATAAGAGCTACAAAATCTCTAATTGGAATAGAAGGAATTATTTTGATAAATCAACGTCTAGTACACTTAGGCAGGATTGTGCCAATTATTGATTTTAAGGAAGATTACTCAGACTTGCATGTTGCATTAAATTTGTGTTCAGACTTGATTGCATTTCTATTCATTAGTTTATAGAGATATTCTAGTTTGCCACAAGTGTTCTTTAAATATAATCATACTGCAAACAAAAGGCTCTGGCAGTACTTTACAGGAAACCTGTTTCTCCCATTCTTGCTAAGGTGAAGCAAATAAAAAAAGGGCAAAACCTTGTTACAGTATCACTCTCATCAGTCTGCTGGAAGCCATTCTGATCTGCACTTCCGCTTGAAAGGAAGGCCCAAGTACCACATACCAATCAGGCAATGGCAAGGCTACCACTGGACCTTCACCTGGAATCAAGACCCTAGAAGCTCTGCTCAACAAGACCTGCTGGCCAATCAGGCTTACAGCTCTTGAACTCAGTGGTGTCATGGAAGAGACTGATGCTGCTGTTGGAAGACCATTTAAAGATAAAGATTAAAAGTCTGGTGTATCAAGGAGAAGGAGGTGGTTCCAAGTGTGCAACCCTTGTTCTATATCCAGTGTCATGTGAGCAATAATTGCCTTTGACTAATGAACCTGCAATAGCAACTCTCCCCTCTGCCTTGTCAAAATGAGAAATTGTCGGTATAATTTGACCTATCAGACATATCGCATGCGAACATGCCTACTTAGCATTGAATTAATCCAAGAGGGTGGTAGGTTGAGGCTGTAAATTGCCCAGTTAATGTCAGTGGGGTAGAAATGTTAACCATGGCCTTCCAACAGAATTATATTCTCTGTGGGAACTGGAAAGGTGGTGGGATTTGGACTCATCATCAAAATACCTGAATAAATTTCCTTCCTGCCTCCAAGTTTCCTGCTTCCAGGAGGTGTCTAGGTGATGTTATTGCATAAAAAAAACACTGTTCTAATTAAATAGGATAGAACGCCAAAATGTGCAGCACCTTCCAAATAAGAGCTGGGATTTTTGTTGACAGGCAAGCAATGGTGTAACTCTTTCACCCTTCAGATTGAAGAATCATTAATGAGTAGTATGGAATCTGAGCAGGCAAGCATGAGTTAGAACTCTGAATTTAAGGCTAAATGAGGTACCGAAAACAAAATAGAAGACAAGAAGCACGGGGTTAAGATATGTGATGGACCAGTGACACTGAAAATGCATAGTAAATGCTTTATTTAACATTTCCTATTTTATAAAACCTCCAAAATTATGAAAATGTTAGACATGATTGCCAGAGAGGCCTTTTAGCAACAATTTAGCTTCCCCTCACTGTTATTTAAATTTGAATGGACAAGTTTTTTTTCCAGACAAGTTTAGTTCCTATCTAAGGTAAATACAATCTCCTACCCGAATGTAGTGATAATAAGTGTGCAAACAAATTTGATTCGTGGTATCCCACTCGAAATCTCTGTTGTGATCTCAATAATACACCATCGTTATTAACAACTCAGAGGAATAGACAGCCACATACCTCAAGTTTCTAATGATATCAGTCATCAGCACTAAGTCAGTAGTGTGGATAGAACCATAGCATTTCATGGAGGTATTATTAGATGAAGTGGAGGAGAACACTGTGGCAATTGCTTTTCAATATAGGCATGTGAGATCATTTATTATCAGCCTAAATGGGACTGACCATTGTATTTTCTAAATGGCCAAAAGGTATAAACTGTGTTGTATGTGTTATGTTAAAATGTAGTCAAAAAATACCAGAAATAATCATAAATTAATGGAATCTTGTCTTTATACCTCTAAGGAAAAACTCTGAACGGGGTTTCAGTTCTGTCTGCCACAGCTTAGGAAGGAAATGTTGGCTTGATAGGAATGCAATGTACTTCACAAAAATAGTACTTGGATTTCTAAGAGTTAAATTATAAAGAAGAATTTTGCAAACTAGGATTGTACACCTTGGATAAGGAGATGATTTGATCAACATTTTCAAGATATTAAGAGGGACAAATATAAGCTATTTTCAGTGGCTCAGGATTCAAAGATATAGCAAAAGAAAACTCATCTATGCATTACAGGGTCATAGAAGTTTGCAATTGTACCACAAATGGATGTTTATGCTGGATCAATTATTTAATTTTAGACCTGTGATTCAGACATTTTTGAAATAAAAACACAGATGGTGAAAATACTGAACAGACTGATAGCATCTGTGGAGAGTATTCAATTCTGCTGCTGCCAGTCCCGTCAAGCCCTTCCTGAATTTTCTCGTTTTATTTCCAAAATCCATCATCCACCGTATTTTGCTTCCATATTGACAGATTGTTGCTACCCAAAGAGATTGAGGGACATAGCAAAGGCAGATAATGAATTGAGGTCATGAGTAAACACAATGTCATTGAATGCTGAAGCAAATACATGTTCCAAAGTATCCACTCCCATCTCCCTCGTTTAATATTTTGAACACTGCGAGAAAAAAAATAAACTTTTTTGAAATAAAAAGAATTTGTTATTTGATTCTAATTAGAAAAGGAGCAAGAAAAAAGGCTTTGAAAACTTACATGTCCTGATAAGATAATTTAATTAAAGTTGCATATATACTAATGAAGCCCACTTTAAAGAGAGAAGGGTTTTAGCTAAATTTGTGCAACATTTGACTTACATCTGAATGATCTTAGATTATTAAAGTAATGCATTTCCTTTAATAAACATTAACAATACTCAGTGTTTGTTTGTCCACGCTGTCTTTCAGTGAAAGAGAAGCATATTATAGTGGATTGACATACATCATGGCTGTGGGCTATGCAAAACACTGGGGCAATTGTGACATGGATGAATGGAATTACTTTGATTGTGATGGCATGAGAGGGTGGATAAGATGATAGAACTGCTTAAAATAGTTAAGTGCGACAATTATTTTACCTTGTTTACTTTGATGATAGATACTCAAGTCATAATAGACAGATTTCGAGGGATTAGAGTGTTTATTTCTCACATCAAATCCATCTTGTAAACCCATTTTAACTATTTTAGCTTTTCTTTTAGACTGCAAGCAAGCCACAAGGTTGAACTCTTGACAAAAGTTGCATTTATATTTCCAGACCTGTTCTTGCAAATAGAAAGCTTTAAGTAGCTTTCTCCAGAGTGAGAAGCTTTAATTCTGTTAAAATCTTTTCTGAAAAAAAAATGTAGAGGTTCTAATGCTGATTTCAATCCAAAACCAAATGACTGCAAAATCAATCATAGAGATTCAATATGTTGATGAAGTTTGTGTCTGTATTTACACAGAAACTGGGCTTCAGGACATTGTACCTTTAGCTTCAGAGGAGAAGTTGATAGCACCCAGAAAACTAAGATCCTTTCCAAACCAGCAACACAACAAAACACCTTTCCACGCTGATTAAGATTAATAGTGAGATCCTAGAAAGTGAGGACTATTTTCCATCATTCAGGACTTCCTCTTGGCAAAGGCAGGGATAGATGACAGAATTCATCATTGCTTTCACTATGCAAGTTCAGCTTTAAGCAAACTGAGAGAGAGTATTTCAGACCAATGTCTCAAACCTAATACTGAGGGGATGATTTAACAGGCAACAGTGATCTCCATGCTCCCACATGCTTCAGAAGCTTGAATGACCTACTGCAGGCACCATAAGCATTGCCTTCACAAGATCCTCTAAATCTGATGGCAAGAAAGGTGTTCTACAATCTCACCTTCTCACATTGGCCAATTGGCCCAGCATTAAGGGAGTATTCACACAAGGCCATCTCAGCTGGTTGGAATATGTCGTTCCAATGCCTGACACAGGATTCTCAAACCATTGCTCTCTTCAGAACATAGTTTTGTTTACGCATTTATGGGTATGACTGGCTGGGCCAGTATTGGTTGCCAATCCCTAGTTGCCCTTGAGATGGTGGTTGTGGCGAGTTGACACCTTGAACCATTGCAATTGATTTGGTGTAAGTAGACCAGCATACTGTTCCATGATCTTCAGCAAAAATATCACTTCCCACTTGGGCGCCCAAACCTGATTAAGTTACTTACAATGTGTAAACAGGCCCTTCAGCCCAACAAATCCACACCGACCCACCAAAGTGCAACCCACCCAAACCCATTCCCCTACACCTAACACTATGGGCAATTTAGGATGGCTAATTCACCTAATTTGCACATTTTTGGACTGTGGGAGGAAACCGGAGCACCCGGAGAAAACCCTCGCAGACACGGGGAGAATGTGCAAACTCCACACAGACACCTGAGGTGGGACCCGAACCTGGGTCTCTGGCGCTGTGAGGCAGCAGTGCTAACCACCGTGCCACCCCCTTGTCCTGGTCTTGCTACATTTAGACATGGACAGCTTTGGTTTTTGAGGAGTTTCAAATGATTGCACAATGAACCTCCCCACTTCTGACCTTTACGTTAGAAGGAAGCTTTTGATGAAGAAGTTGATGGTTGGGCCTTGGACATATGCTGAAGAACTCTTGCTGAAATATCCTGGAGCTGAGATGATTAACCTCCAACAACGATAGCCATCTTCTTTTGTGCCAGGTATGATTCCAACAATTGGGGATTTTTCCTTTTGATTCCCTTTTACTCTAGTTTTGCTAGAACTCCTTTGATGCTTCATGCAGTCACCTTGATATCACCTCACCCATGGAATTCAGTCATTTTTTTTTGTCCAGGCTTGAACCAAGGATAAAATTAGATCAGAAACTGAATGACACTAGTGGAGCATCAGCAAGTTGATTATTGTAAAGAAAATGTTGTTTGATAGCACTGTTGCTGAAATTTTACTGATTGAGAGTCAATGGATTTGATTTGTCTGGCTTTTTTGTGTATTGGACGTACCTGGGTGGTTTTCCACATTGTCGAATTGATGCCTCTGCTGTGACTGTACTGCAACAATTTAGCTCGAGGCACAGCAAATTCTGAAGCATATATCCTCAGTACTATTTGCAGAATGCTGTCAGGGTCTTGGTCACTTGCAGTGTCTAGTGTTCTGGCCTTGTTTTTTGCTGTCATGTGGAGTGAATTGAATTTGGTAAAAACAGGCATCTGCCATGCTGGAGACTTCTCGTGGAGGCTGAAAGGAATCATTCAACAACCAGAGATTCCAGGGTGATATCAGAAATGCATTGCTGACACCTGGAAAGCATCCCTGAGGTTGCCAAACATACCCTCCAATCATACATAAGATCTGTTTTTTGACTTATCAAAATAAAAATAACTTATTCTGGAAGACATCTAGCACATTGTGAGCACAAGAATGTGGAGAGTGATATCAAGGCATTGATGGAAATACTCAAATGCCAAACAGCTGCTTACCCAACCTTTTGTAATTTGTTACAACTTGTACTGTATGTAAATTACTGCACAGAAATATACAACATGAAGATACTTTCTGAGAATTGTGGTTGTTACTTGCAGCTGAAGGCCATTTGTCCCATCGTGTTCATACTGGCCCTCTGAAGACGCAATTCTGATACTCTTCCCTGCACTCTGCCACAAGGTTTCACTTTTCTCTTTTTCAGACATTTTGAATATTCTGTAATTGAAGACAAGTTTACAGAAATGGAAGAAAGCCTTCTGCTCTCCTGTCTGTGCCTACTGAAAATCAAACCATCAGTCTATTCTCAATTTCCAGCTCTTGGATCATATCCCTGAGGGCGAGATGACTCCAAGTGCATATCCAGCCGCCTTTTAAAAAGAGTTGAGGAATTCTACTGCCTTCTCAAATAGTGAGTAACAGACACATACCACTTGCCGTCAAATAAAACACTTTTTCATCACCCCTCTAATTTTAAATCACTCACTTTAAATCTATGTCTCCTAGTCACTGAGCCCTCTAGTAAAAAAATGTAAGTACTTCCCTGTACATTCTGTTCAGGCCCTCTCATAAATCTCCCCTGAGTCTCCTCTATCCCAAACAAGTTAAAAACAATGACTGCAGATGCTGGAAACCAGATTCTGGATTAGTGGTGCTGGAAAAGCACAGCAGTTCAGGCAGCATCCGAGGAGCAGTAAATCTTTCGTCAGAATAACAGTTTTACAGGTCTGGAAATATTCTCTGAAATCTCAAGTGAAATTACATATTCCATGTGTTGAGGTGGCCAGTCTAGGAAACAGTCTACAGCAGCTCATCATAACTTTTGAGGGCACCTAGGGTTGGGCTATAAATACTGTCCAGCCAATGAAACCTACAGCCTGTGAATGAAGAAGCGGAAAACTATACACTCTATAATTGTGGCCTAACTAGTATTTTCTGGAGCTCCTGCATAAATCCATACTCTTAGATTTTATATCTCAGCTAACAAAGGAAAATATTCCATATGCACCTTTTAAATCATCTTATCAACCTATTCAGTTACCTTTATGGAAGTGTTGACATGCATTCCAAGGCCACTCATGTCCTCGACACCTCTCAGTATTCATCCTTTGTTATATTCCTTTGCCTTGTTTGACCTCCTATGTGCATCACCTCACAACTCTGGGTTGATTTTTTTGTTGCCACTGAGCCAATATTTTATCCAGCTGCACCACTTTAATGGATTCCATGGACTTTTAAGTTTTGTTAAAGTTGTCTGCCACATAGGATATTATCAGCAGCCTTACAAAAATCCTTGTGCACGACATCAACTTCATTACTTTGGTGGCATGGTGGCTCAGTGGTTAGTACTGCTGCTCACAGCGCCAGTGACCCAGATTTGATTCACACCTCGGGCAGCCGTCTGTGTGGAGTTTGCACATTCTCCCATGGCTGAATCAGTTTCCTCTCTCAGTCCAAAAGATGTGCAGGTCAGGTGAATTGGCCATGCTAAATTACCCATAGTGTAGGTGCATTAGTCAGAGGGAAATGGGTATGGGTTGCTCTTCGCAGGTCAGTGTGGACTTTGTTGGGCTAAAGGGCCTGTTTCCACACTGTAGGGTATCAAATCTAATCAAAACCTTCATCAATCCTGCTTGTTAGCTCCTCAAAGAATTCAAATCCATTGGTCAGACACAAACTTGTCCTGAACAAATCCAAGCCAACTGTCATTGATTAGTTTCAATTCTACAGTTTATCCCACATCACAGACTGATTACAATAATTATTATCCACTACCGAGGTTACACTGGCCTGTACTTACTCAGTCCATCTAATGCTCCATTTTTAAGTAAAGGTGTAGTGGTTGCGGTCCTCCAATCCTCCAGAACCACATCCTACTGGATAAGGAATGGAAAATGATGGCTTCCTAATTTCCTTTAACAGTCCAGGGTAGATGTCTATAATACTGACGTATCACAGCGCCATGTTGCTATCTGTGACCACAGTTCATCTGCTTGGTTTGTGATGCATTTTGATTTAACTCATACTGCTGAGCACTGCCAAACATGTGTTTTTGAAATCCAACCTCAGTTTCTAATGCCATCCAAATTCATTTCCTAATTTTCTGCCTTCCATTTGTGATTTTTGTCTTCTCAATATTCGCTCTTTGGTTCTCATCACTCTGCCAAACTAGTTTAATGATGTGAAAGTACAGGTGTTGGACTGAAGTGGAGAAAGACAAAAATCATGCAATATCGGATTATTGTCCAACAGGTTCATTTGAAACTGCAAGCTTTTGGACTGTTGTTCCTTCCTCATAAATTAGTTTAAAATCACATGACACAGGGTTAAACCTTAAACAAAAATTGGAAAGAACTGCAGATGCTGGAAATCCAAAACAAAAGCAGAAATTCCTGGAAAAACTTAGCCTGTCTGGCAGCATCTGTGGAGAGAAATCAGAGTTAACATTTCAGGTCCAGTGATCCTTCTCCAGAACTTCATTGGGCCCAAAACATTAACTCTGAATGCTCTCCACAGATGCTGCCCAACGTTGTGAGTTTTTTTCAGTTTTAGTTGAAACCCTGCTCAGCAGCACTAACAAACCTTGTTAGAGAAATATTTGCCCTGGCTCTGCTGAGGTGCACCTATCTCAGAATTATTTCCAATGCCCAAGAAATCTAAACTCTTCACTCTTGCATTATTTCCCCAACTGTGCATTCATCTGTTCTCACCTTCTATTTCAATGCACATGAACACTTATCACTGAGAATACTGTCGAAATTGTTTTTATTTTAATCTTATACTATTGAATATCTTGCTTGTACTTTGTGAAAATAGGTTCAAAGTACATTTACCTAATGTTGTTCCTGGAAGATGGAGAATCTTACAGGTGAGCAGTTGTATGAGTTTCTATTACAGTAACAATATGATAGACATAATTTTCTTGGGTTCTAAGTTGCATTTACTTTGGTAAGATTTGAGGCAGAATCAGATGAGATGTTCAGTCAAGCCTATCTGGACATTAAGAATACCTCGATGCATCTTTCATGCTTTTGCTAAACAGTATGCTTCAGCTGATGCTGCAGTGAATTGCTAATTAAAGGTTTTTTTTTAAGGGGAATTATAACTTGTTAAAAAGCCTTAATGGCATATCTTGCCTCATTAATATTCATCTTCTTGTCTTACCAAATGTGTCAAACAATCTTGATGATGAGAAACATCGGAATTGAAGAAATCCATAAGAAATATTGTGACTTCAAATTACAGCTTTCAAGTTGAACACTGGGCATCAACATCTCAGAATACACTTGGAGGACACCCGGAGTACTAATGTTTGGAATAGGGCAGCTCCGCACTTTTGACGATGGTGTAGATGTAAGTGACACTGATGAATTCCGGGATATCCTGTGAATGTTGAATTGTTCTAGTTATATTGCATGGTAAGGTGAGGTGGAAATCAGACACTGTAGTTGTCACTAGGGCTCCAATGACAATTAATGTGATGAGTCTGGTGCATTACTATGAAAACATTTGCTCAGCCTCTTGGCGAGAATCACTCCACCAAATTTAACGTGACTTGGACTTAGCCAAAAAAATTAAGGTTTGGCCCACCATCTTATAAATTTAGAAGAAAATTTAGCTAAATATGTTTTTGCATCATAGGAAAAGAAAGAGATACTTGGTGCCACTGATTCCAATGGATTTATCATGAACCTAATGTTCTTCTATTGCAACAATAAAATTAATCTAAAGCTCTGATTTTGAAAGATAACCGCATGAATTAATGGACCTTTGAAATGACATGGCAGGAGTGTGTAGGAAAGTCAGATAGTACTTATCCACTCATTGAAGAAATCCATAGGAAATATTGTTCTTAATGGAACTAATAAACCAGTATGGTGCTTATTGCCCTCAAAAAGAGAGAATTTAACAATGAAATGCAGTGGACTTCATCACAAAGGTATCTGTTAAATACTCAAGACAATAGCCATCTATATTGAGCATATGTCTGTAACAACTACACCTAAGCCTAAGTTATTTCTGACTCAGTCAGACAGGTTTGGAGAGCTCAGTGTGCAATCTAAGGACTGCAACTCATTTTAACAAAATGCATTAAAAAGAAAGACACTTTTTTTATAGTCTGCCTGAAGCTCATTTATACTCATTATTTCACCTGGTCATTCTTCTATCTGGACCAACGTAAGTGAAGCTGAATCCATGAGTATAGCTCAATTACACATTCCAGATCATTAAACAGATTAATTTAAATGACTTTTGATCGTATTTCATTAGTTGACAACTTATTGTTGCCAATATTACTGTTGAAGTGATAACAGAACTCATAAATAAATTTGACTATGCAGCAATAAAGCTGCTTAATATGCTGAAACTTAACTTTATACAATATAAAAACCTAATATTTGCATTTAGATTACAGCAAAAAGTTGCTGTTTCGAACCTTGTGAGATTGAATGACTACTTGAGTTGCCTCAACTGTTCGTGTGACATTTTTATTTTGGTCAGCTTTATACCACTCTCAGTTGGCCAGCTGTCAGTTTTATCATTCTTCTGAGCAATCACATTAAGTTCTAGTCAACCTGAACCTTTCTCATTAAATGTCATAAAAATGTTGCTGGAGTAAGTATCTTCATACTGACTACAGCTCTCTGGGCTTTTGGAATCCTAATGATATACACCAAGAATTTATCTTTATTTCCTGTAATTTTTCAAAGAGCCATGGTTGTGTTTTTAGGGGCGGCAGGGTGGCACAGTGGTTAGCACTGCTGCCTCACAGCGCCACAGACCCGGGTTCAATTCCCGCCTCGGGCGACTGACTGTGTGGAGTTTGCACATTCTCCCCGTGTCTGCATGGGTTTCCTCCGGGTGCTCCAGTTTCCTCCCACAATCCAAAGATGTGCAGGTTAGGTGAATTGGCCGTGCTAAATTGCCCGTAGTGTTAGGTAAGGGGTAAATGTAGGGGTATGGGTGGGTTACGCTCGGCAGGTCGGTGTGGACATGTTGGACCGAAGGGCCTGTTTCCACACTGTAAAGTAATCTAATCTAATCTACATATTTCACCTATTTTCATATTATTGGGCCTTCTGGTTCTGGACTTTGTTCTAATACTTTTTTATGTTTCATATTGTATTGTTCTGGAAAAAAAAGCTTTATATTTGAGTTTGGGACATGATGTTCATGTGTTATGCAGCTTTTAACCAAGTGCAATCACAAATACTAATTTAGGTGAGGGTAATTTCTATATAACTGATCATCATTGTCAATTGCAACTATTTCTCATGTTAAACAGATGTATGCAAATAGATACAAATGACAAGAAATTCTTAAAAGGCACATATTTAATATGCTGAAATTCAATGCTGGCTGCTTTCTGTAGGTTTGTTTTCTCTCCTGTTATATTAGAATTATGTGTGACTTATGTACTGAGCAATGAACTGGAAATAAAAAGAAAGCAAAATAATTTTAGAGTTACTAAGCTTTGATATTACCAAAAGTTGAGTGAATTCTTATACCACCCTTTTCATATATATTCAGCATTATATAATTCTGCATCCTTTTGTAATACAAAAGCTGACTGAGTTCATTCATAATTTCTGAAGCTGTCAGTAATGCAACTATTTTTAAAGTTTATTACATTGTACATTACAAATTTTAAAGGTTAAAAAGCCACGATCCCATGAGCTACTCAAAAAATGAGAGGGCAGTTTGGGTTCTGGCAAGAAAAAGAGCTTTCCTGGTGCTGTTTCCCATCAACCATGGGGATGAGAAGTCGTAATTATTTTGATCCATTTGCTTATGCAAATACCACCATGCCTTTTTGTTCAGAACAGGGTTGAAGAGGCAGAAATTTGCCACCAGCAGATAAACATCAGATGGGCATTGTTCTGTTAGCATCTAGGTAAATCGCAAGAAGTAAGTGTGAAAATCCAAGATAGGGGAGATGGTGAGCTTCTATCTGCTGGGCCTCTTGCCCAGTTTATGGCTTTCCAAACCTCACCTGTTCTTATCAATTTCATGTCTGTTTAAGCAAAATTCCAGCTCCCACTATATTCATTTCACTAAGATCATTAAACAATTTGCAAAACAAGTGGACATGTCACTTGAAATAACTCCACAGAGGCAGGTATCCTGTCACATGTCACCCTTTATTTACACATGGAGAGTCCTTCACACTGATCCAGCTCCCTCAGAGCCAGCTCTAAGTAAACAGAGCCTCTGACATTCCTGTATCTGTCTGTCAGCCAGGGGTCCCAGATTGGACCAGATTAACAGCCCCAATCAGGGAACTCATATTCTGAGCTCCAATTGGCTGACCTTGTGCTGTGATGATATAACATTACCAACAACATCGACAGAAGAAGTGTTGTGTTTTCAAGTTGATTGTTAGCAGAGTTGAATGAAGTTAGGTATGAGAAATGGTTGGATGGAAGTCACAGTGGGGTGATAGGCAGAAAGGAAGAGAGAAAAGAAGAAAGGTCTAGAAGAAGATGAAAGCCAGGATTGCTTAAAGAATAAAAAGAGATGATGGTGAAAGTCAAAAAGTGAGTGATAATAGAACAAAGAAACAAATGGTCCATAGAAGGTAAAAATAATTACAGTAGAACCCTATATCATCTCCTGCTGTCTGAAAATGAGAGTGCACATTGCAGACATCCATGTTAAAGCTGCAAAGTCTTGAACTGTCTACTCAAAAGGGAACCTGCATTTCCACCAGCTTGCATTATTCTTCATTAAACCAGTGCAGAAGGTCAAGAGTGGAGACAACTCAGGAGTGGAGTCAATGATGAGACATATTGTGGCATTAACTGAAAGCGCAAGGTCACACTAGAGAACTGATCGGAGTTTTTCAGCAATATGATCAGCTAGTAGTGAGGATTCAGTGGGATGCAAAGTAGGATCTCAATGGGAAACCAACTCAAGGGTAGTTCATCCTGATAGTTTCATAACTATACAGCCTCTTCTTATTAACAGTTAATAGTTGCAGAAAAACAATAAACTACATCTTGTTTACTCTACCAGACTCTTCATTTTAGACCAATGTGGCCACTCTTGCATGCACCACACCATGTAAATCTCAAAAGAACCCACAACCCTATATGGTAGCACACACATCATGCTGATATGATGGAGAAAATAATCCCCTTCAAAATACTGAAAGGGGATTAGAAGATGCATTGGTATTTGAATTCACTTTAGGCTATAAATCAACAGATTTGTTTTAAACTAAATATGTTTAGCTGTTACTAACTTATAATGTCAGCTATGTGAAACTTATATAGTCACCCAAAATAAAAGAAATGCACTTTCTAGCTGAAAAAGTGTACACTTCAGTTAATGTTCTTCGTCTGTAATGTTCTTCATGCATATTAGTGTTATTTTTAACAGATAATTGAAGCTTCACATCACTTTCCTTTATCCAGCAAGCCATCTAATATATTGTATCATACAAATATTTCTATTTTAGTATTAGCAATGTATTTTAAAATAAAGTCATGTAGCTTGGTTTTCCCAACAATACCGAAAAGGAAATTAGGTATGAAATGCAGTTTACTGACACACTGGCATTGCTATACTTCATCTTTGCTTAATTTGCCCATTGCTCCTGTCAGATGCCTGGATTTTCAGAGTCCCATTTTCCCTTGCTGAAGTATACTGTCATTGCAAGATTCATGGAGACTTATTGGGAGCAGCTCGGTTATGTGTACAGAAATTTGCAAACAATGACCTCTCCCCATATGATAAATGAAGTACAACCTTTTACATTTGTCTATGCTTTTATACCTCTGCTTTTGAAAAAAAAGCAAACAAATGTGCAGTTGGAATGCAATTTGGATTTAGCAAAAAAGAGCAAGGGAAAATGGAGCCCCAAAATCAATCTTTTTACATGAAAAAGTATAGTACTGACTTCAGTGTCCTAATTAGACAAAAGGTTTGTTCATGCTTTCAATGGCATTTAACTGTGTTCAGTTTGATAAATGTCATCGGTGGTGACTTAAAAAAGGACTAGTTATCCAAGACCTTGGTTGTAACCTTTGCAGGATCAGAATTCATTTTACACAGTTTCCTAATTTGGAGAAATGTATTTTAAACTTTAATGCTTTCCAGTACCATTTTTGCTCAGCTGTTACTTCCAACTTCCACTTGATATTATTAGTTAGGTAACAACAGGCTTCTTTGTATTTGAGGCAAAGTCTGTATGAACTTTAGTTTGAAAGAAAAACACCTCAGTTCACATAGAGGTTTTTTGATAAATGGAAGTCAATGAGGTCAAGGGTTAATAATGCAAAATTAGTGTGACTCCTGAATTTATAATCTGTAATGCGTTTATGTAACATGTTAAATTGGCTACCTAAGTTCTGATGAGATTACTTACAGTATGGAAACAGGCCCTTCGGCCTAACAAGTTCTCACCAACCCTCTGAAAAGCAACCCACCCAGACCCATTCCTCTACACCTAACACTACAGGCAATTTAGCATGGCCAATTCACCTAACTTGCACACTTTTGGACTGTGGGAGGAAACCAGAGCACCTGGAGGAAACCCACACAGACATGGGGAGAACTCCACAGAGACAGTTGCCTGAGGCAGGAATTGAACTCAGGTCTCTGGTGCTGTGAGGCAGCAGGGCTAACCATTGTGCCACCATGCTGCCCATTCTTTCAAGGAATCTTTCAAATCTATAAAAATCCAATGAATAAAAAAGCAATGAATCTGACTCTTGTGTTTTTTTGGCGAAGTGACAATGTTTGAGTGAATAAGTGCAATGACTGTGAGCGTACAGCCTGGAGATGCAGTCTGGTTCACACCATGAGCTAACTGTGTGTTGCTGAGTGCAGTGTTTTTGCAACAACATGGCAGTGAGAGTTGCCAGTGCAGGATTGGAGTGCAAAGGTCTCTCCTCTAAGTGGTTTGCAAATGTTCCACGAGTGTTTGAGGTTGGAACGTATCAGATACTAATGTCTGTGGATGTGGATGCTTGTGGCTGGTGCCCATTGAGCATGTCCAGCATAGAGGTGGTTTGGAGAAAACAGCAAGTTGAGCCCACTTTGTTTTCCGTACTGAGTTTTCCCAACAGCTTGTTTAGGTGTCAAGTTTGGTAAGATCACAACCTGTGACAAAATGGGCTGTGAATACAACATCTAACAAGTAACAATTATCATTCCATAACTCACTGCTACCTAGTGAGTAACACACCACTTGTGAAGACCATACAAGGTTTAATGTGGCAACTTAGCTGTTGAGATGGGTCTGGCTGAACACCTCACCCAATTGTGCCTGCACATCTCATTCATCACGTTGCACAGAGCCTGGTAAGATTGTACCCTTTAAGTTATACCTTCTGCCTAATTTTTCTCCAGTGCTTTCTGTTCACCCATTTAACTCCAAGTCAGGTATGTCACAAAAGGGTGTGCTAGGTAGACATGAATAATAAAGCACTAAATAAAGTCTCCATCTTTATTAAAATGTACTCTTTACTTGACAACACTGGTCTGTGACTTCAAATGTAAAAGTGCTGCTGCAACAACAGCTCAGGAATCAGTAGTCCCGAGTTTTGCTGATTTTTCTACTCTATAATGAGAAATCTGTCCACAGAACATCATGTTAAGTTACAAATAATTGACATTACTGAGCTCCCATGAGGTGCCATCAGGTGCTGAGTCTAAGATAAGCTACAGTTCTGCCAGGGAGCAGGCTGGGGAAAACGGTATTAGTATTCATTTGTCCTTTGAGTAGTACCTCTTTTGCAGGTGGTGTTCAAGAAAAAAAGGCCAAGGAAGACCTACACTTAATTCCTGAATCACTTCTTTCATCAAAAAACAATTCAGCTGCCTCTTAAATGTGCTGACACTGCCTGCATCCACTCTGTTCTTTCACAATCTATTCCACACTTTTTTTTTACAATTGTCTGAAGTCATTAAATCTGAACTGGTTACCCTGTGCTCTTGAGCTGCAATCAATGTCCTTGAGTCATTTTGGGCAACACAATCTGAAAATGAGAGTTACTTTCAAAGATTATCTCTCCCCTTTGTGGATTTTAATCAACTGTGGTTTTTGCAAAGCCACATTCTTAACTGCAATTTATTTTGTTATAAAATGAAGTAAAACAAAAAATAAGTGGAAATGGAGTTTTATACTTCATTTCTGCTGTCATAGAATTGTACATACAGAAGATGTCAATCCGTGGGGAAAAAGAAACTACTCTAAATCTACACTAGTCCCACTTTCTAGCACTTAGCCTTGAGTGCTATGACATTTCAAATGTTCATCTAAGTACTGTCTATAGATTGTGAGCTTTACTACCTCAGCTACCTTCCTAGGCAATGTATTCCAATTTCCTCCCAGCTTCTTGGTGAATTTATTTCCCTCAATTTCCTTGTAAACCCTGTGCCTTTTACCTTAAAACTATGCCACCTTGTTATTGACCCTTCAGCTGCTTTATATCCACTCAAACATTCTCCCCGTGTCTGCATGCGTTTCCTCCAGGTGCTCCGGTTTCCTCCCACAGTCCAAAGATGTGCAGGTTAGGTGAATTGGCCATGCTAAATTGCTCATAGTGTTAGGTGTAGGGGAATGGATCTGGTTGGTTGCTCTTCAGAGGGTCAGTGTGAACTTGTTGGGCCAAAGGGCCTGTTTCCACACTGTAGGGAATCTAATCTAATCTATGTAGGGTGATAGGAGAAGAAAATAGTTTGATTGTGTGTAAGAGCACGTCTGCATATATTAAAAAAAGAAAAATGATGCACATACTCATGACTCAATATACTTGCTTATAGTTTCTGAGTCATCTCACAGATGGCTCAGGTTTCATTTGGTTGAAGGCAGTAGGATTTATGCATCAAGTCTGGCTATTATTTTCAAGTGGCTGGCTATTATTTACACATGTTCATGTAAGGTAACTAATTCTCAAATCGAGCCACTCAGGTTCTCGAGCTTGTCTGCCTTATTTCACTGGTGCCATGGTTTCTTCAGCATCCATCTGATTCCCTGCCTTCCTCATCTGAGGCTTCATTTCTACTTCTTTAAGTCTTCACCCTGTCATTGAGTGAGGCTGCACAGAGAACAATTATTGTGAAGAAATCACAAGGGTGGCGAGTGGTATGGTGCTCCTCCTGAAAGGCCCAGGCAATGAAAACACAATTTCAGAAGCCCAGTTGTCCCATTAAAGTTACCCCTAACATAAGCAAGTGCTGCACTGAAGCTCTGTTGACCATCAGACTGAGCGTTTCACCCTGGAATCATTAGCTGTGTTTTCTGTTTTGTCACTCAGGAGCCACCCCTGGAGATTGAGGAGGGGATGCAAACATTCAAGGAACTTGGGAGTAGTGCAGAATGTAAGTGCTATGATAGTAACCTAATTGGTGGGTTCACAACTGCAGGAATTGTTGTCTATGGTCACATATGAGCTGGAGATTGAGGGTGAAACTGCTTCACATGCTGGCTGATGCCAGGGTGCTCAGAGTACTTCATGAGAGTTGTCAATGGCCCCTCAGACGTCAGGGAACCCCATAATGATTGCAAAAGCCATGGTTGTCTGTTTCCATGGTGAACTGCAAAATCCTGAAGTGCTTTCCTGATAAGTGCATTGGTATCCTCACATGCAATTTTGTTTGCTCATTGGAAGATGCCACATAAGTACCCCATTAAGCTTTGAAATGAACTGATGTGAAATAATGTATGCAACACTAATCTTCAGCTCTCCCAGGACTTCCTTCCAAGCTTGGCTGCAGATCTGCTTGAAGAAGGTGGCTGATGTAGGAGATGGTTTCTCTAGTCATCTAGAGGTAGCTACAACACCTTCAGTATCCCCTTTCTATTTAGACTGTTCAATGAGCTGAAGACCCTAGCTCCCCTTTTTATGTGTTGATTGTTCATCTGCAGCTACAGCCCCCCGAACTTCATGTTGTTGATTCTGCTTTCACTGGTTTGCTCTCCTTTTCTTCTCTACCTTTTACTTTTTCTGTGTTATCAATGTAAGACAACTGCTGTGTCCAGTGATTCCAACATCTGGCATGGAATTAGTGATCTCTGAAGAAAGAGTGGGAATGAGATGCATGTTTTGAATCTGGCATCTTGCACAAGGGAAAGAGAGAGCCACACAATTTGCAACTATTGTCAATGGCAACTTTAGACTATTATCAGTTAGTTCCTGCCTTCCTCCTGTCACCTGCAGATAGAAAGGTGCAAACTCCATAACTTATGACAAATTCTTCCCTTTTCTGAAGCTGCTGTGTGCAAAATATTTGGGTTCTTTGGCTTAACATTGTGCTACAAATTCTTGTCCCTTGTTTACCCATACAATATAGCACTTAGGAGAAGGATCAGGCGGTCTGACAGTTGCATTGTGATATTGTTAAATTTCACTTGCAGGGCCCTATGATTGGCACTTCGTAGCTGATTATGCAATAAGCTCCCCCCACTCCACACCTTGCTTTCTTTATCTCTCTTCACTGTCACCCCATCATTTTGCTTTTCTCCTGATCACATGACTGGGTTAAGGTGGAAGGGAAGACATGGCAGTGCAGAAACAATGATAAGTAAGAAATACAGTGATTCGCATCCATACTCTCAGCCACCAACTCAGATAATGATACTGTGTATACTTTATAGAACATTTTACAGATAAGATTTGATCACTGATGAGGCACTGGAGATGTGTGGTATCTGCATCCAAGTTCCATTATCTAGGTACAACACTGTGGATGGTGGATATTTATATAAGAACAGTAAATGTTGGGTGTACTCAGATTTCTGTAGGTGCTACAATATCATTTGCAGCATTTTCTGTCCTTCTTTCTATTGCATAGGATACAGATGAGGTTTGATGGGACAGGGCACAAGAAAATTTATTGAATTTTTTCAGGAGGTAAATTGCAGGATAGTTAAAGGGGAACCTGTAGATGTAATATATTTTGATTTCCAGAAGACATTAAATAATGTTGGATATGTTAGACTATTTAGAAAGATGGAGAAAGTGAGGATTGCGAATGCTGGAGATCAGAGTAGAGAGTGTGGTACTGGAAAAGCACAACAGGTCAGGTAGCTTCCTATCACCATTTATAAGTCTGAGTGGATATAAAGTAGCTGAAGGGTCAATAACAAGGTGGCATAGTTATAAGGTAAAAGGCAAGAGAGTTGATGTTTCGGGCATAAGGGTTTATACCTGATACTCTGTAAGGTGTCTCATTGGTGTAAGGGTACAGGAAGAGTTGTGACAAGTGGGTCATTTTCAGGATGGCGACCTGTAATTATTGGAGTGTCAGGAGTAATGCTGGGGCCACAAATATTTTCAATGTATATTAATTACTTGGATGAGGTATAAAGAATATTTAATGTTGAGGTTGACCAATTTTTAATTAGTAAGTGAATCAAGGATTTTGGGAGAAAGTCAGGAAGGTTATGTTGAGGATTGTCAGATCAGCCCTGATCTCATTAAATGCTGCAGCAGACTCAACAGGCTGAATGGCCTACTCCTGCTCTTGCATCTTATTGTTTATTGGTCTAAGACTGAGGTTATGCACAATAAAGAAAAATATACTGGGAGGTCTGTTGGAAAGCATTTCTATAATGAAAATAGTGTGGAAAAGGAAGCCATTAATATTACACACAGAGAGGCCATCTATTGTCCTTGCTCTGGCATCAAAGGAGCCTGATGCATGACTGGTCATGGATCTAATGTTTATGTGCACTGACAATCTACTCTTCGCCTACTCTGAAGTTGGTGATGTGACTGCAGCAGCTGACAGATTTCAAGGTAAATATTCTTATCCATGGACTTTTGACAATTTCTCCCCGAATTCCCTGAATGGACAAGTCCCTCTGCAGAGATGCATTCTCCCCTCTTCCACCACTTCTCCCTTAGCTAGTCCTGCTCCATGTCACCTCCTGTGTATTGTCCCTAAGCGGCTGTAATCTAAGAGGGATGCATACTATAGCAGCCATGTTTAGAAGAGACCTGTTTGTGCAGAGTCACTGAAGTAGGAATACAGTGTTTAGCTCCTACCATATTATTCTCTGTAGAACTCAACACCTTCAAAGAAGAGGTTGGCACAGTGGCTCAGTGGCTAGCACAGCTGCTTCACAGTGCCAGGGATCTGGGTTCGATTCCCTGCTCGGATAACTGAGTGTGTGGATTTTGCACATTCACCCCGTGTCTGTGTGGGTTTCCTTCCACAGTTCAAAAGATGTGCAAGTCAGGTGAATTGGCCATGCTGTATTGCCCATAGTATTAAGTGCGTTAGTCACATGAGTCAGGGGTAAATGTGAGGAGATGGATCTGGGTGGGTTACTCTTCGGAGGGTTGATGTGGACTTGTTGGGCCGAAGGGCCTGTTTCTATACTGTGGGGAATCTAATCTAAAAAAAGTCTTGAAGCTACTAAACCAGTCTACTATCGTAGCTGCATCCAATAGGCATCAATAAATTATGAAACTGTAAGTTGTTGATTCCTGTAAAAAATGTTGGAAATTATTTCTTGTTGCATGTTTAGCCTTATGTGCTTAATAGAGGGTGTTTGCTGAACACCCAAAATACCAACACCAGTGTCGAATCAGTGTTTACATTCTATTTGATCCTATAATCTGTATTCCTGATGAAGGGCTTATGCCTGAAACATTGATTCTCCTGCTCCTTGGATGCTGCCTGACATGCTGTGCTTTTCCAGTGCCACACTTTTTTGATTCTGTTCTGCATGTTGTTGGTAGACACACATGGAAGATGCCAACGCATTCACCAAAATATTGTTCAGTGAGGCTATGAACTCATTTTTAAGGCAACCAGAGACATCCTTCAAAAATGTATTATACTTATGGACTTTGCTTGGTTTGAAATGGTCCAAAAATTGCCATTGCGTTCTTAGCTTGGTTGGAGTATCACTGCAATGGGGTGATCATCAGTTTCAAATTGGTCGTCCTACTTTCCCAAGGAGGACGTGAAACATTTCCAGGTCCATTAACCTATTCACTATTGCATCATAAGTCAAATACTGCTCCATGTAATAATTCCCTCGACGGTCAGATGTAATATTAATATTAAAAGCAAGTTGGCCTTTAATATTTAAAGCACAAAAATAATTCAACACATTTTTAAATTGTAAAGATGCGATCTTAAAGTGTACATATTTCATATAACTCACTAAATTAAATTGTTTTCCTGTCGTGTTATCTTCTGATGTAACACAATGTTCGGTTTTCTTTGATAATTGCTTCTGTGAAGTTTTGTGGGATTATTTATTGTCCAAAAGTTCTTTATAAGTATTTTTGCTCTTCTTGTAGATTATTGTGCAAGTGGTTGGATGTCAGCAGAGAATGATGTTAGCATGTGGTATGAAAAAAACAAAGTAGGAAGCAATTGTGCCTGGAGCGAGAGAGAGAGATACAACTTGCTCTTATAATTTTCTGCTTGAAATGTGCAGTGGAAATTAAGGACTTGTTTACAGTAATTTGGGAGGAACTGAAAGAATACTTCAGGAGACCATGAGTAGCTCGTGTGATGAAGAGCTGTTCTCACTCTGGCTGGTCTTGTGAGGTAATTGGACTTCTTTTTGAAATGTGTCCACAGAGGCTGGTATTCCGTCACCATTTATTTACACGTCTTTGATACTGACCCATCTCCCTCAGAGCCAGCTGTTCTTATCTATCAGCCAAGGCTCCCTGATTGGAACAGATTAACAGCCAATCAAGGAACGCCTACTCTATGAGGGTCACCTGTTGATCTTGTTACAGTCACTACATTCATCTCCCTCTGAGTCTATGGACATAGGCTGGTTCTTTTCTCTTGTAGCTCCTCCCAGGACATTTTAGCACTGAGTTAGGTTCCTCCAACTATGCCTCAGATACGGGTGGCATGTAGCACACAGCAGCTTGCCTCTTGTGCCCGCAGCATCTCAGAAGAAATTCATTCTCTTCTTCAGATGGCACCATGTTCATTTCTGAATCTGAGGTATCTTCAATGCTTGATGGAGAGGGAGAACCCACGCATTCTGACAGCCTTTCTGACTGTTCTGAGGAATGAGGCATGTTGACTGTGTCTCTTACACATACAGAGCATTCCTAAGGTTCCCACACCAAACTTTGTCACCTAAAGTAAACTCTCTCTCACTTATCGAGAGTGTAGTGTTGGAAAAGCACAGCGGGTCAGGCAGCATCCGAGGAGCTGGAGAATTGACATTTTGGGCATAAGGCCTTCATCAGGAATGAGGTTGTGTGCCAAGGGGGCTGAGAAATAAATGCGGTGGGGCTAGGGGCAAGGTAGCTGAGAATGCAATAGGTAGATGAAGGTGAGGGAGAAGATTATAAGTTGGAGAGGAGGGTGGAATGGATAGATGGACAAGTCAGGAGGGTGGTGCTGAGTTGAATGCTTGGGACTGGGATAATGTGGTGGCAGGGAAATGAGGAAACTGTTGAAATCCTTATTTATCCCGTGTGGTTGCAGGGTGCCAAGGTGAAATATGAGGCGTTCTTCGGTGGTTAAGGCTTGGCGATGGAGGGTGCCCAAGACCTGCATGTCCTTGACGGAGTGGTAGGGGGAGTTGAAGTGTTCAGCCACGGGCCGGTGGGGCTAGTTAGTGCGGATGTCCCAGAGATGGTCTCTGAAATGATCCGCAAGTAGACGTCCTGTCTCCCTGATGTAGCGGAAACTACAAGTGAGTGCAACGGATACAGTAGATGACATTTACTCCTGACCCGTCCACTGCACAGAATGAAGCAATGCCGACCGTACCACCTCCGCGATCACCGGGAGAATGACCACCTCCCCTACCGCCGCAGGATCCCCAGCCCCCGCCAGATTCACCGCCTCCGGCACAGACACGACACCTACTCTGCATGTCACTTCCCCACTGCAGTTGCCGCCACTGCAGCCACTTCTACCCCTAAAGGCAGCATTCACCTGGACACTGATGAGTCCACGCTGATGTCACTTCCACCCCATGGATACCGCTGAAGGCCTCACTTCTGACCCTTTTGTGAGCGTCAGTTCTGTTGATGATGTCACACCTGACCCTATAACTACACCCATTCAAGTGAATGTCTCCACCCCCACCCCCAGCTCCAGCCACACTCTAGGTCTTAGCTCCCAGCCCTGCAGTGTGTTTACTATTCCCCCAGAACCCCTTTCAATGAGGATGAATGTTTAGTCCTCAGCAAAGGCCTCACTTTCATCCCTCTATGCTCCCAGATTAATGAGTTCAACACACGTCGCAACCTTGAACATTTCTTCTACCGCCCCCGTCTCCAGGCCCCCCTTTTTTTAATCAAGATTCCCACCCACCCACTGAGGACCCCTTCTCTTCCCTCCAACATACCCCATCCACCTGGACAATCTGTGCCAGCCTGTTACCCTCTCTTGACTGCTTTATTTCTAACTGCTGCCCTGACATCAACTGCCTCAACCTGTCCACTCCCCTCACCCACTCCAACCTCCCACCCTCACAACGCACAATCCTCCACTCCATCCGCTCCAACCCCAACCTCGCCATTAAACCTGCAGATGGGGGCAGGGAGCACAGAAGCAGTTTGGCGCACTGACCTCTACACCACTGAAGCCAGGCGCCAACTCACAGATATCTCCTCCTACCGCCCCCTCGACCATGACCTCACCTCCCATCACCAAACCATCATCTCCCAGACCATCCACAACATCATCACCTCTTGGGATCTCCCTTCCACAGCCTCCAAGCTTATTGTCTATGAATCCCACACCACCTGATTCTACCTCCTACCAAAGATTCACAAACCTGACTTCCTGGTCATCCTATTGTCTCAGCCTGTTCATGTCCCACTGAACTTATTTCTGCATACTTTGACACTGTCCTGTCCCCCTTAGTCCAGGAACTTCCCACCTGATTTTGGGACTTCATTTCCTTCACGATTTTCATTTCCCTGGCCCCCAACACCTCATCTTCACCGTGGGCATCTAGTCCCTTTACACATCTATCCGCCACAATGACGGCCTCCATGTCCTCTGTTTCTTCCTTTCATGCTGTCCCAACCAGTACCCTTCCACTGACATCCTCATCTGCCTGGCTGAACTGGTCCTCACCCTTAATAACTTCTTCTTCCTCTCCTCCCATTTCCTCCAAACCAAAGGGGTAGCCATGGGCACCCACATGAGCCACAGCTATGCCTGCTATTTCATCGAAAACATGGAACAGTCCAACTTCCGCACCTACAGTGGCAACCCACCCTCCATCTGTTCCTCTGCTACATCGATGAGTGCATCAGCACAACCTCATGCTCCCACGAGGAGGGTTGAACAGTTCATCAACTTCACCACACCTTTCACCCCAATCTCAAATTCACCTGGACCATCTTGGACACCTCCCTCCCCTTCCTGGACCTCTTTATCTCCATTTCTAGTGCCTGATGAACCACGCATATCTACTTCAAGCCCATCAAGTCCCACAGCTACCTAGACTATACTTTCTCCTGCCCTACCTCCTGACAAAACACATCCCTTATTCCCAATTACTCCACCTTCACCGCATCTGTTCCCAGGATGACCAATTTCACCTTAGAAAATTCCAGATGGCATCCTTCTTCCAAGATCACAATTTCCCTTCTCGCATGGTCGACGATGCCCTCCAGTGCATCTCCTCCACTTCCTGCACCTCCACCCTTGAACTGCAACCCTCCCAATGCAACAAGGACAAAAGCCCTGGTCCTCACCTTCCACCCCATCAACCTCTGCATACATTACATCATTCTCCGCCACCTACAAATGCACCCTAACACCAGAGGTATATTTCCCTCCCCACCCCTATCAGCGTTCTAGAGAGACCATTCCCTCTGCGACTCCCTCATCAAATCCACAACCCCCACCAGCCCACACCCCACTCCTGGCACCTTCCCCTGCAACAGCAGGAAGTGCAAAACCTGCACCCACACCATTCCCCTCACCTCCATCCAAGGCCCCAAAGGATCCTTCCACATCCAACAGAAATTTACCTGTGCCTCCACCAATGTCATCTACTGTATCCATTGCACCCGATGTAGTCTCCTCTACATCAGGGAGACAGGATGCCTACTTATGGATTGTTTCAGAGAACACATCTCTGGTACATCCGAACCACCTAACCCCATTGCCCTGTGGCTGAACACTTCAATTCCCCTGTCACTCTGTCAAGAACATGCAAGTCTTGGGCCTCCTCTATCGCCAAACCCTTTCCATTCAACGCCTAGAGGAAGAATGCCTCATATTCTGCCTTGAGACCCTGGAAACACATGGGATAAATGTGGATTTCAACAGTTTCCTCATTTCCCCTGCCCCCACATTATCCCAGTCCTAAGCCTTCAGATCAGCTCCGCCCCCTGATCTGTCTGTCACCTTTCCCATCTATCTGCTCCACCTTCCTCTCCAATTGATCACCTTCTCCCTCTCCTTCATCTACCTATTGCATTCTCATACCTTCCCCCCAACTCCAACCCCTCCCAGTTATCTCTCAGCCCCCTTTGCCTTCAAGCCTCATTCCTAATGAAGGGCTTATTCCATAAATGTCTGTTCTCCTGCTCCTTGGATGCTGCCAAACCTGCTGTGCTTTTCAAACACCATACTGTCAACTCTGATCTCCAGCATCTGCAGTCCTCACTTTCTCTCTCACTTAGTAGAGTCATGTATCCGGCACTGACTTTCTTGATTCTGTTCCACCACCACGTCCATCCCCCCCACTGCCATCCCCTAACTAAGGTCCATGAAATTCAGATTTAACCTGGTGTGGGATCTTCTCTCCATTAGTAACTCTGCTGGAGCTATTCCTGTATTTGTATGAGAGGTGGTCTTACGATCAAACAGGAACTGGGATAGTGTATCTAGTGAAGCTGTAAGCTTGTATCTTTAAGCCTGCCTTTAAAGTTGGACTGCTCTTTCTGCTAGATCATTGGATAATGGACGGTATAGAGTCATCCTTGTATGTCAAAGCCATTCAACTTGTGGAATACTCAAATTCCCTGCTTGTAAATGATGGCCCATTATCTGTGGCCAATACTTTCAGAAGACTGCGTATTACAAAAGATGGATATGGTTTTTCGCTCATCGTCTCTGTATTTGACAAATGAAACCTATGGATATCCAGCCACATTTGAGTGGGTATCCACCATGATTAAGAACATTGAGCCCATGAAAGTATCTGTAGAGTCAAGGTTGAACTGAATCCAGTGTTTACTCAGCCATTCCCATGAATGTCGAGAAGCTGGTGGTGGTAATTTTTGCCCTTATTGATCATCCTCACTTCATCATCCAATAGATGTTACCCAGTCTTGTTAACTCTGTAGCCCAAGTAGGTCACTTTGGGTGCCTGGAACTCACATGTTTCCCTCCTAAAATGTTCATCCGGCTGGGAGAAATGTTTAAGCACTGTCTAAGTGCTCCTTATTGGTCTCTCCTTCTATATGCACAAATGGCAAATTGGGGCAGACCTTGTAAAATGTTCTTCATCTCTCACTGAAAAATTAAAATGGCCAACAAATAGTGATCCCATATAGTTGTGCAATCCCTATGGATATTAATTGTGGCATATTCCTGGGAAACTTCATCTAACAACAATTGCATGTATGTATGGCTCATGTCCAGCTTTGTGAAGAACAGCTCTCCTGCCAGATGTGCATTTAAGTCCTCTGCGAGGAATAATGTATTTATCCAGCAGTGAAGTGGTTTACCTTTTGTTTAAAAATCCCCACAAAGGCAAACTGACCCATCAGGCTTCACAGTTGGTATGACTAGTGCAATCCATTCTACAAACTGGAACTGCTTTGATGATTCCTTCACTTTCCATCCCCTGAGTTCTGCCTCTATTTTTTCCATAAGGCAGATGGTACTGGGCAGTCCTTGCAGAAGCATGGAAGGCTTCCTACTCAACATGCAAGGTGGCTTTGTTCCGATGTAGTCCCTAGACCTTCCTGAAAAACCTCTGGTTATTTAATTCGGAAGCCACTAGGCAGCCATTTTCTAATTGACAAATGTTGAACCAATCGAGGTGAATCTTTCTCAACCAATTTTGCCCCTTCAGGTTTGGACCTGAGCCCTTTATTACAATCAGTGAAACTGAACCAGCTGCTTCTCATGAGAGATCGGAAATGAAGGTTTACCCTTGATCTGTCAAGGTTTTCCAGTATTGGTTCTCAGTGTAGCTGAGGCCCTGTGCAAACTTAAGGGTTGATGATGTAATGAGAATACCCTGCAACTCAGTTGTTGAATTTTCCAATGATAAAGCTAGTTGTCATGCCTATTTCAAGTCCAGTTGAGCTTGAGCAAATAGGCACTTTTGCATGGTTGCATCATTTGTCATGCAAACCAAATGATCTCTTAGCATCTCATTAAGGCTGTCACATGCCTCTGCTGATCATCTGAACCTCATCAAAAATCCCAACATGGAATACACTTGTTGTCAAATTGCTAAGTAAAATCAATAGCATGTCAGAATTACAGGAGGGTTGGGGTCATAATATTCCTTAATTAAACCTGTTAACTCTTGGAAGGGTTCAGTATCTGATGCCTCAGGGAAAGTTAGACTCCTAACAACCAAGAAAGCTAAGGGTCCACAAGTTGTCAAGAGAATTAATCATTGCTTTTCATTCTCCTGCAAATGCATTCTTTCCACATACTGAGTACAGTCTTTGACAGGATTGAACATGTCAAGCTTCCCAAATTATGGCATGTTACCAGGAATGCTTACCCCAACTCAAACACAACTTCTGCAAGTGAATTTCTTCAGGAGTATGGTTTACTCTCATTGCTACGGAAATAACACCATAGAGGCTGGGAGCCTATCACTAAGTTACCCTTTATTTACATGTGAAAGTCCTGGACACTGATCCAGCACCCTCACAGCTAGTTTCCAGTGACAGGATGCCTAACATTCCTGACTTTATCTGTTAGCCAGGGCTCCCTGATTGGACCAGATCAGCAGCCCCAATCAGGGAACTTATATTCGATGAGGTCCACCTGGCCAACTTCATTACAATCAGTGCACCTTTTACACCAAACATAGCTCCTGTGGTTAATTCTGACTGTATTGATCTTGTCAGCTTACATCTCCAGGCCTGCTTAATTCTGGTTTTGTGGGTGTGTCTGCAGTGCTGGAAGCAGCTTCCTTTCTTGCCGGACTTTCATATACTGAAATCTCAAGAGTGGCATTGGAAGATTAGGTAGCAGACCTTCTGTTGTCGCAGTAGCTTACATTTCTATAGTATTGTCCAGTGAAATATCTTATTACAGGATGCAATCTTGCTTTAAGTGCCACATCTCTACTTTTAAATAGGCCTTAGGTGTACCAGCAGAAATGGTCATAGAGATATACAGCATAGAAACAGACCCTTTGGTCCAACTCATCCGTGCCGACCAGATATCCTAAATTAATCTAGTTCCATTTGCCAACATTTGGTCCATATCCCTCTAAACTTTTCCTATTCATATACCCATCCAGATGCCTTTTAATTGTTGTAACCGTACCAGCCTCCATCACTTTCTCTGGCAGCTCATTCCATATACGCACCACCCTCTACATGAAAATGTTTCTCTTTAGGCCCCTTTTAAATCTTTCCCCTCTCACGTTAAACCTATGCCCTCTGGTTTTGGACTCACCCACCCTGGGGAAAAGACCTTGACTATTCACCCTATCCATGCCCCGCATGATTTTCTAAACTCCTATAAGGTCACCCCTCAACCCCTGACTCTTCAGGGAAAACAGCCCCAGCCTATTCAGCCTCTCCCTATAGCTCAAATCTTCCAATCCAAGATGCAGGAAAGGAGAAAATTGTGGCTGTCGGAGCTGCTTCCTCTTTGAAGTATTTTCAGTGTCGGAGCTGATTTCCTTGATTTTTTGGAGCAGTAATTACCATTTTACAAGCTGTGCATGGGAGCTGAAGGCCTGCCTGGTTTCTAATGTGGCTGGGAAAGCAATCTATCAGTCAAATGGTAATGAATCTTTGGAGTTATGAATTGTCTGAGCCCTAGGCTGGCTAATATGGGAACCTGTTGACCATGAGTTAAAATTGAGACTTATGTGTTAACCCAGTTAAAAAAGAGGTTACGTTGTCCAAATTTGATTAGTTGTATTGGAAATCTTTTTGAGAAAGCACATAAATGATCAGCATTGACTGACACTATGAAGTATCACATTGACCTGAGATATTTGCCTGTAATCCCTTCTAATTTTTCTTCATAGCTTTATTTCTCTCATGAATACTTAATTAGTAATGTTAGCTGACGGAGATTACCCTTCCAACATTTCAACTTTGTATCAACTTGTAAAAGATAAACTCACTGGTATAAATTAATGTCTTAAAAAATGCCAATGCACAACACTGGAGTGACATTAAAATGAAAAGTGGATTGAAAGATAATTTTAGGGATTACTATGCGTGATACTGGAATCTAATGGCTTAAAATTTATATGAGATTTTTTCCATGTTATTTTAACCCCTCCATTAAAATTGTCGACAATATAATGTGATATGAATGAATATTATGAGTTTCCTCATTAACCCCACACACTGTAACTTCATTGATATGATCATCAGTGCATACTCAATTAACAGATTTGAGTATTTGAGATTACATGATGTAATTTCGATGACTCAAGTTTCTTCCTTCCTCAGTCTCCTAAATATGCAGATCACATAGGTGTTTGCAGAATTGTAATATACCTGAGAAAGCCAATACTTTGAGTTTCAGGGTTTGTAACCTAACCCCATACATTCATTGAAAAGCTTATTTGTTCTTTAATGACAAGCAACACCTTTTCAAAATAGCATTCCAGTCGTATTTGTGTCAAAATGGAGAATAAATTCAAATTTGTTTGGTTAAAAATAAATTTGGATTTAACCTATAGACATCTTTACCTTTTTAGTTAATGAAGCAAATAATTTCACACAGAAGAAAAATGCTTGAGCAATTGTGGAGCAACATCAATCAAGAAGGCTAAGGGGTGATTAAATAAGCTCTTTTATGGAGGACTTTGATCAAGTGGACATGCTTAGAACGTTTCCATTTTTGTCAAAGAGCAAATGGACCATATTTAGACTGTATTTTTAAGACTTTTACCATAAAATCAAATAGAGAATTCAGAAGAAATTTATATACCTAGTGAGTGGTGAGACTGTGGAAATCACAACCTCGGTATATTTTGAGCAAGCAATATTGATGTATTTAGGAGAAAGCTGATAAGCTTCCAAAGGTGTTGCAAATGGAGCATTGTGCTGACATAGTTAGAAGAGGAAGGATGGAAGGAGGCTCAAGTGGGACATGATCAATGGCATGGACTCTTTTTATGCTCATTTATACATAAATTGATGTGAATATTGCATCTTGGCAATTAGGAGTAAAGACACTGAAATTATTTTGCAGTTTATTTTTAGCCAGATTACATACACTTCAGTGAAACTCTATTAGCATTCCAATATTGATTTGCCCAGAAAATTTAGCTATCTTATCTTCACTATTATGTAAGATCGAAGAAATCACTTCACTGACCATACTTGCTCTTGAAAAAAAACCTTTAATTCCCTTAAGGTGTTAGAATGGCTTAGTGGTTAGCACTGCTGCCTCACAGTGCCAGGGACCCAGGTTTGATTCTAGCCTCTGGTCACTGTCTGTGTAGAGTTTGCACTTTCTCCCTTTGTCTATGCAGGTTTACTCCTAGTGCTCCGGTTTCCTCCCACAATTCAAGGATGTGCAGGTCAGGTGAATTGGCCATGCTAAATTGCCCATAGTGTTAGATGCATTAGTTTGAGGGAAATGGGTCTGGGTGGGTTACTCTTCGGAGGGTTGATGTGGACTTGTTGGGCCGAAGGGCCTGTTTCGAAACTGTAGGAAACCTAATCTAATTCTTGATTACTAATTTTTACAAAAGGTAACCTTAAGTATAAAAAAAAATTCATCACTTTTCCAAGTTTGCATTTTTGCTAAAATAAGTCAAACATGACTTGCATCTAATGTATTTTCTCATTATAAATTAAAATATAAAAATTATTTTAAATATTGCAGCTCATATCCAGTAATAAATATAACAAGTCATTTAAGTACAAGCAAGCAGCAATGTTTCATCCTTGCTGAGTGAGAGACATCTCCAGTGTATTCACTATATAAGATCCCACACCTTAAATAAATAGATTACCGTTTACCTGTACAAATCTGCTATTATCTAATTTGTCATAGACCTTATTGTGATCGACTGTAGACGTTCTAACATCCTTGGAATGTTGCATGTTGAATCCATGTATAGCCACCATTTTGGCATCTGCATAAAAGAATGAAGTCCAAAAAATAATTGATCTAAATTGTCTCTTGCCTCATTCATTTTGAATGAATTTATATCACTGAGTTTCTTTATGCACACTGACTAAACAGGAATGGCATTAATTGGTGTCTTAAAATTAGTTCACGGCACAGGACAACCTAGAAAATTTCTGTCATCTGTTTTATATTATCATACTTAGTTTTGGTATGACTGGGTGCAATGGTAAAGTTTTCCAGTCCCAATTACACTCCATGAATATTGTCCACTAATAGATTAGATTAGATTACTTACAGTGTGGAAACAGGACCTTCGGCCCAACAAGTCCACACCGCCCCGCCGAAGCGTAACCCACCCATACCCCTACATCTACATCTACCCCTTACCTAACACTACGGGCAATTTAGCATAGCCAATTCACCTGACCTGCACATATTTGGACTGTGGGAGGAAACCGGAGCACCCGGAGGAAACCCACGCAGACACGGGGAGAACGGGAATACTCTCATGACTCACTAAAACAAACATGACAAGAGTGCAAGCAATGACATTCCTAACTAGAAACAAGTGTCAACCTACCATGACCCACACCATTATACTGGCAACAGCAAACAGGATTTCACTTAGTATTGGCAAAGGCAGTTTTCAATCAGAAGAGAAGGAGGAAAAGCATCCTACAATGTGGACACATCTGTGAAGATTGAGATCACATAAAGTATATTTTATTTAGGATTGTTCCAGCCAAAGAAAATGCATTCTCACACTTTTTTCTCTAAAATCACCATATTTGTTCTTTAATGTTAGAAATTGAAAAAAAAAACTTTTCTATACAAAATCTTCACCAAACTTGAGGCCATTTGGAATAAAAGATTTTAAATCACCGATATAAAGATGATATGGGGAAATAATATGACAAATAAGTGTTAACTATTTTAATTTTATTGAATTAAAATGATTATTATTTGTAATTAATTTTAATCCAGTGGTTCAATGGTAAACTTAATAAAAATGCAGGTATTAATTTAAATTGGATTTTGTTTAAACCCTTGAATCGATACCATTAAAGGCAAAGTAGGAATTAGGAAGCTCTATTTGTATCTGTTCCTGTGGAATTGGCAATACTTTAAATCTGTTATGCTAAAAGTATATCTCCCAGCAATATGTTGAAATAGGATTTGAAATTCTTACACTAAGTAGCTTAACAGACACTATGGTATACAAACTGAAAGGTCCCTTAATAAAACTTGTTTCTTCTCATCTCATTTGATAAACTGCCTCAGGCTTCTTGATTTTCAAGGCAGGTTTAGGCTACTTACGCTTTACAGGAGTAACTAATATCAATAATAGGAGAATGTAAGGAAGGCATTCTTCCACATAGAGCCTGACACCAGTGGTAGAGACATTTGCCATTGACAGAGAAATTGTATGCAGTGTTGGATCTATGGAGGCTGGAGATAAGTATGGCAGAGTATTTGGACATTTTCATTTTTTACCCCATTCCATGTAATTCTTCCCAAATGCACATCAATTATCCGTTATTATTTATCTTCCTTTCTAAATCCATCAATGTTTTGTGCCTCTAAGGGGGAAGCCCTTAACAGTGTCATTCACCTTGCTCTTTTAGCCCAGAAATCAAGCCCCTTTTATCTTCCCTCTCCCAAATTTCATTCCACTACTCATCCCATCTTATTAACAGTGAATTTCAGTCATTTGCCCTGGATAAGATCAGAAATGCAGAGTTTAGAGATCTACCCTTTTTAATGATACTTTCTGTTTATCAGCAATCACATGGTGTATTAAGCTGCCATGTTTACAGAGTGTAGAACTCACGCTGGGTTCCAGTCTATATCTGGGGATTCTAATTAATTATGGAGAAACTATTTATTCCAACAGGCCTTCATTCTTCTGTTGTACCATTTAGTATCATTGCCATTTTTGGAAGAGTGTGGGAGGCTAGTGGATAGAAATGCAGAAGAGGTATCCATCTATTTGAGAGCAGGCATACTCGGAGAAATGTTGAATATGACTGCTAAAGCCAGGTGAGAGCTGAGGAGCTTTTCAACAATTTGCTGTTCATGAGCTCCAATTTCTTCTATGCTACCTTTCTTCCATACAATTTCCTATGAAAGGGTGTAGAATGTGGGGAGGAAAGTTGGCAGAAAAATGTAATATAAATTTAAATTGAAAATACATTTGTGCCGAACATAGAACGGATTACCTATTTGGTCTTGCCTGTCCTGCACTACTGACCAAAACCAATTTCCTCTTGATTGTGCTTCATTCAGTTTACGTTGAAGATTAAAACAACAGATGCAACTGCATGTTATTTTTCTACTGCCTAAGGAGAGAAATTTGTGTTTTCTCCATACTCATCGATAGTGTGTTATTACTCTAGTCTGTCCACATATCCAGTTGTTGTTTAATAAATCAGTTTGCTAGTTTATAATTTAAACTATGATGTTATTTATTCTGTTACCTTCCAAGATCAAGGAAGATTACCTGAGGGCATGAGATAAAAAAAGTAAAATAAAATGCAGTAATAGGCCAGGCTCAAAATACACTGTAACAGCGAACTTATTCCCAAGTTTCCCAAAGCACTTGTGAAAAATCAATCATGGGGGTGATCAATCAGAGAAAAATTCACAACTACAAAGAGAACACGCAGAGACTGTGAGGAACTGCTCCCCCAATCACAGGAGGTCTCTATCCTAATTTCCTGCTGATAGGCTTGTAGAGAGCCTAATCACTAGTAAATGCAGGAGGTTTGAGTGTGTTATAGAGCTGGGGGAAGTGAAGTGAAGATGCAAAGTGGGGAGTGGGGGCTAACAGAGAAGGAGAGTGTTAGGTTTAGGGTTACAACAAAAGAAGTGTGAATGCAATAATAATGCAGAGAGTGTCATCACAGTGGTACTGAAATGTCTCCTCCAGACAGGCAGTTGCTAAACAGTTTTGAGTTCTCCCCGGGTGTTTTTCAAAAGAATCATGAATGGGCGAGGACAGGCTTACACACATATCCACGACAGATTTTGGTTTCGCTTTCAATTGTTTGTGGTGTTGCTGGCTACTGGAGCTAAAACCTGCCACAAGAGTGAATTCTTCAAAGTGAGGCTTCTTTTTTAAAAAAGAATAAAAGGGGCAGGTTCTTTCTTTCTTTCTTTCTTCCAGTCTGGAGAGCGACAGCAAGTGAGAATAATAACTATGTAACGCTGTTGCTGAATTGTCTTTGCCAAGTGTATTTTTATAAGGATGCTGCCTATATTGAAACAGCTGATGATTAGTAGTTAAATAATACATTTTAAGAATGTTACAACATAAGAAATAGCAGCAGGGGTAGGCCGTCTGCCCCTTTGAGCCTGTTCCACCATTCAATAAGATCATGGCTGATCTTTTTGTGGCCTCAGCTCCACTTACCTGCCGTCTTACCATAACTCTTAATTCCTATACTGTTCAAAAAGTTATCTTAGTTTTAAAAATATTTACCGAGGAAGACTCAGCTACTTCACTGGGCATAGAATTCCACAGATTCCCAACCCTCTGGGTGAAGAGGTTCCTTCTAATTTGGTCCTAAATTTGCTCCCCCTAATTTTGAGGCTATACCCTTTTGTCCTAGTTTCACCCAACATTGGAAACATCCTCTCTACTTCTATATTATCTAGTCCCTTCATAATTTTATAAGTGTCGATAAGATTCCTCCTCATTCTTCTGAACTCCAAAGAATATCACCCCAGTCTCTTTAAGAATTTAAATTGCGTAAAGTTATGACAATTTGTTTTTATTATATTTTAACTGTTTTGTAAGAATAAGGTGCACTTTGATTAAAACTTAGTGATGGACAAATCAAACCATATCTGAAACATACGGCCTTATATTTGCTCTTAAACCAAAAAACAAAGTAACCCTTGAGGTAAAAACTGAAGAGATGCCCTCAAGGGTGGAATAGAACCATATACAAGTTTTACTTTTCATTGTCGTGACTCACTGTTAAATATCTAGGAATGAGACGTAGAAAATGTCTGAGGCATAGAAAATGAATGTAGGATAGATGTGTGAAAACACCTAGAATGAAAACTTAAAATAAAACAATGTAACTGCTATTATGCTCAGTTTCATGTGATTTTTTAATATTATTTCCCTTTATCTGTTGGATAGATTTGCATGGCACTTACAGTTCTGCTTTGTAATCTTGAGAATGAGACTTGAAACTTGGGCACTGTCTAATCCTTAACTCTAGATTCTCAGATAAAAAGGAAACATCTTTTTTAATTCAACCTGAAAAAGTCCCCTCAGATTTTATACATTTCAATTCACTAATCTCTGACTCTTCTAAACTCCAGAGGTTACAGGGCTAGTCTATCTGGCCTTTCCTCATGAAGCAATCTGCTCATTTCCAGTTATAAGCAGAAAAATCAGCAGCAGCACCTAAATTTCTGTGCCTGTTGGCTCTGCAGGCTTCCTATATTTCTGTGCCTCGTGCTTTGTTTCTACTCTATGGAAACAGGCCCTTTGGTCCACACCCACCCTCCAAAGAGTAACCCACCCAGACCCATTCCCCAACCCTATATTTACCCCTGATTAATACACCTAACACTATGAACAATTTAGCATAGCCAATTTACCTGACCTGCACATCTTTGGATTGTGGGACGAAACCAGAGCACCCAGAGGAAATCCACACTGACACAGGGAGAATGTACAAACTCTACACAGACAGTCACCTGAGGCAGGGATTGAACTCAGGTCCTTGGCACTGTGAGGCAGCAGTGCTAACCACTGAGCCACTGTGCCACCCTGCAGCTAATTTTCAAAATTAGCTTTGTCATGTTTACCTGAATTGAACTATATTTTCCAAAGAGCTGCATATTTTTCTATTATGTCTGTATAGTTCTTGAGAATCTCACATATCAGTGACAATTTGTCAAATCCCTTCTCTCTCTCTAAAGTGAAGCTCAGATTGAACTGAAAGAACAAATCTAATTTTCTGCTTGGGGACCCTGCAACCTTCTGGATTCATTATCAAATTCAGTAACCTCAGGGCTTGAGTTCTCCAATGTCCTACTCCCCAACCCCACACACCAGGCTTTGTTATCAAATGGTCTGCTATTACATGCAACCCTTTATTAGGCCCAAACAATCCCCATTTGTAGTTATTCACCCTCCTAGCCAGATCGTTATCCTCCCCTTTGTCTGTCCAACTTCTTCTCACGCTTTAAGCTCTATTCCCACCTGTTTTATACTCCTTACTCCCTTCCCCCCACCATCTTCTACATATAAATGGACATTTTCCAACCTACTGTCAGTTCTGAGGAAGAGTCACTAGACCCAAAACATTAATTCTGCTTTCTTTTCACATATGTTGCCAGGCCTGCTGCGTTTTTCTTTCTATTTATGTTTCTGATTTACAGCATTCACAGTTCTTTTGATTTTTGCTCAAAAATCGAGTTTAGTCAGCTTGAAGAACAATATATGGAGTAGATAAGTTGTATTAATTGCTCATCATTTTAATGCATTACCGTATAACAGTTGCATAAAACCAATATTACTAATTGTTTTTGAATTTTAAGATTTTGGCCTGAGTCACAGAAATGTAATTGTCACCTGAACAGCAATCCTTCGTTGCAAATGTAACTGGGAAATCCGCTAACAAATTAGCAGCAGTTACATGTACAATTGGTTAATGAGATTTCTGGCTGATCTCAGGATATTGGATTGAACTTGTTCAGTAGGACAGAAGGCCTAATTAAACCCATATGCAGTGGCAGATCTGGAAGAGCGAGAAAAGAAACCTTCTGTGACAGTTAGAACATCAGTTAATTCAGCAGCGCAGACCAACTCAATCAAGTGATATACGTGCCAAGGAACAGGCTTCATCTTCAGAATGGTTTGTTGTATGACATTTTGCAAGAGTTAGATATTCAACATTTGACTAAAAGGATGTGTGCATATGAGAAGAGGTGTCCAAATATGAACAAAGATGGAAAACGATATTTGAGCTGGACATAGGAATGATTTTCCAATATTAACTGCATTACTGCTTGGTTTTGAATATAGTTTGCTATATAATATAAAGCACAATTAACGAGAGAGGATGCATGAAAAAGATGGAGTTGACACTTTAGGTACAGTTTCCATTTCTAGTGCAAGTTGTACCCATTTGAAAAAAATGTTTATCTCCCTGGGTTTCTGCTCAAGGTTAATTCTATATCATTGAACACAGAATCTGACATAAACCAGCACAAGTGGGCATTTTTTGAAATGTAGATTTATTTAATGTCAATTAATTCACCGTTAGGGTTTGGATATTTTATGGCATTGACTTATTTCCAGCTCTATCCTTTTAAAATCAGCCAAAGGCATCTCAAAAACTTGAGATGCACTCAATATAAATTTTTGATTAAAATTTGATTGCAACTTTTTGCATCAACAATATTAATTTGATCAAATTAAGCCAAATGAATTAATACAATGAAGTGGAAAGTTCACACAATGAATATGATTTTGACTAACAAAGTTGCCAAGGTTAGAAGAACATAAATGGCAGGAGATGAAGTCACTGTTGTGAGAAAGTGACTTGTAGCTGTAAAAGATTGAACAAACTGATGCCAATTCAATTAGATCTCATGAACAACTTTTCAGTACAAAAGCTCAGATTGGTTGTAAATACTGCATTTCATTTCCTGCTCTGTGCCTCAAAGTGCTCCCTAAATTGGTTTGGTGCTTACAGGTTACTTTATAATTTTGATGATTTGTCACTGATTGTAAAAGTGATATTTTTAGCTTACATAAAACTTGCAGTCAGAATAGCACACCATTTGTAATCCTACCGTAATATTTGACCCTCATCAATATATTTTGTAATCTAATGACATCATCTCAAACACAACACTAATAAATTGTTACTTGAATCCATTAAGAATTCACCACATCTGATTCCTGACAGATTTCCATTAGATAGGAGATAGTGTCAACTTATCAGTCCAGACAATGCCCAAAGATGTAACAGCAGTATCTAATCCAGTTTGCCAGTGAATGCTTGAAAAAGATAACTGAAAACACTACAGAATAGATTTGGTTCACTGAATTCCATTCCCAATGCATTAAAGGAAGTTTCCAAATAAGCACATTGTCCTGATGAGGTAGCCTATATTATTATCTAGCTTCTTGCAGGAAGGTTTGCTTATGCTGCAGAGAGAATGGAAACCAGGATGTATTGGGAAAAAGAAAACATGGTGTAAAATGGACTAGAGAAAAAACTGATAGCATTAGAGAAAAAAATAGAATTGTACTTGATGGGCTTAAACTCAAAACAAAATGCATTATGGTGTACA